>NC_088875.1:4841219-4985920 GCF_032884065.1 Artemia franciscana | reverse complement strand
CAGGAGATTTGACCCCCCCTGAAATCTTTGTTTGACTCGTAAAAACGTAACAAAAGGGGATATAAACAAATTTTGATGTGTTTTTTTTTAAAGTTTTTTTGTGACCCTCCTCTCCTGAAACAAATCCTTTTGTAAGCCCCCCTCCCCCCACCGAAAAAATCGTGGGTATGGCCCTAATCTAGCATATAATATGACCAAACCAGCAACTAATTCCAATGAACCTATATCAAAAACATAGAAAAGGCTATCTGCCGAAAAATCAAGAATCCCTTTAAAAACTTGCGCATGTTTTGTTTTTTATTTATACTGATTGCCCATTTTTTTTTTGCTGAACTTGCTTTAAGCCATGATGCTTTGGCTATTTTATTGTTGGTTTTAGTTCAATTTTCACGAATGTTATTGTAAGTTTATTTTTTTTTTATTTCGCGGAAGATGACTGAGAGCTTAATCATTGACTCAAATCAAAACAATTTCTCAAAATCATTTATGTATTTTGGTCTGTAAGAATACCTTCATCAGCTCAACCGTGGGTAAGTCTATTTGGCCGTGACCAAAGATAATTCAGGTTTAAAGAGGTGTTACATTATGAATAATCGAGAAACTCAGCTTTTCCTTTCACACCAACAAGGGCGTGCTTTTATTTTAATCTATTCGTTTTATTATAATTTACACGGAGTTTGTCTCAAGAAATATGTTTGTGTTCGTATATTTCAATCTTTCCTGTTGGAATGACTATTCTGACTTTCAAACCATATTATGTTTTGTGACGATTTGACCCAGGGCAAAAACTGTGAGGAATGGACCTTGGTACCCACCACACACATTTGTACCTTGTTGACCTTGGTACACACCACACACTTGGTGCACACGTTTTTAACTCGCTAAAAGGACAGTAGACCTTTCTTATGTTCTAAATAGTCCTGACCCAGCATTACACGACTGTTGTTTCGGTTTTAACAGGGTTTTTGGTCGACATTTTTGGAAAATTTGAGAAGGAGACCACAGAGTCTTTGCCTTTCAGTCAAGCTGAAATAGGTTGCTCCCAATGTCCAACTAGAAGTTGTTACAATGGTTGTCACAAGGGTTATTAATTAACCCTTTGGCGTAGAATATATCTGTGTTATATATCTATCTGACTCTAGAATTGTTTGAGGTCTGAAAAAACTTGGGGTCAGCTTTGTCCTGATATATGTTTTTTCATTTAATTTTCTGCTCCTCTGATACAAGAGTGATGTTAAAATCGAAGAAGAAAACGGATTATTCATAAATATTAGATTTTTTTTTCCACAGGTGTCGCCCACTTAAGTAATGCCTTTGGGAAGCAATCAACAGGACTCAAATCACTAGTTCTCTCCCATTGTGGTATAACAGGAAAGGGATTGGATAAGCTGGCTCATTCCTTTTCACTAAATAAAAGACTTAAAGACACTCTAACACAACTTGATCTCAGCGGCAATATCCTGAAGGATGACATAAGTGTAAGTGGATTTTCATTTTTTAAATGGAATTTCTTTTGTAAAAAATGAGCTATTAAGGAGTTTAATTTTGTAAATATTTCTTTTTTTCCCAGTTTATACCAGAAAAATCAGTCAAGGCTAGCTTGTTTAGAACATTAGAAAAAAAAATAGCAATAAACTACAAGGCTCGCCTTATATGGCAATTTTTTTACAATGTAGGCTTTAAATATTTTTTGGCTGACGCAGCTGCACAAATTCTTCTTTTGCCATAATTTTCTCTAATCTTCACTGTTCTTTACTCCCTCCCTTTAAGTTCCAATTTCATTTGAACAATATCTAATGATCTCTCCTACTATATTTTGAATGACCTTTTTCTTGCTTGGCTCCTGATGGATCTTAAAGGAGGATAAGTCCATTTATTATACAGTGAAAACAAATAAAAAGGTCTGGATATTCCGACCACATATACACAGGGAAAGTCATTAGCAGATATACTTAAGTGTTAAAATTAAAACTAACTTATTGATACGGAACAAAACAATTACTTTCGGTTCATTCACTGGATTTGCCTGAGACAGCTCAATAACTATGTTCATGCGAAGTCTTGAGCTGTAAATTTCTTCTTTAGTATTGCATAAATGTAAGCTGAAATTCTAATGAAGGTGGCAAAATCTTCTTCGTCGTCTAATTGCAAAAAGAATGTTTTGAATTTATGTTTATATACTTGATTGGTTCAATGCTTAGTATATCTGCTGATGACGATTGCTGTATATTTGGCCGAAATATCCAAACTTTTGTATCTGTTTTCACTATCTAATAAATGGACTTATCCCCATTTGAACGTTTGTTTGCTCGCTATAGAAAGTCAATGTGGTCTTGGAAAAAAATATAACTAATTTAAGCTATTAAGCGAAAAAATAAAAACAGCCAGATAAGCACCTTAAGCTGGTCTTAAGCTGCGTCTATGTTCGGTGTTTTCTGGAAAACTAGGACAGAAAACTGGCTAGTATACACTGCTCCCACCGTTCCATTTTTATGTTTCTGCACAATAGTGCACAGGTACTGCACAATAGGTGCTAATAAATCAGAAGTAAAGACGATTTGTTGGGTTTTCTTGGAACCTTATCAAGCAATAAATTTGAAAAAGGGGCTATGGGGCTTACCAAAAAAGATATAAAGGCTTAAAAAAATTAACTGAAATGGCCAAATGAAGAAACTTACTTACTAATTGAAATCTAGAAGGACCCGTGGAGTTCTTTATCCCACTTCGTTGTTTAAAAAGAGCTCAAGTACACTTTTTTCCGAAAAGTAGCTAAGTATATGGTTCGAAAGAACTCAAAAGATCTATCTATTGGTATATTCCAAAAGAGCTCTTTAATTATGACCGAGTTTTAAAACGTTCCAAAAGGGGCTGAAAAAAGACCGTAAGTCCCTTAGCTTCTAAGTAACGAACAATTCAGTTATTTGGACAGTTTCCAGCGAATTTCGATCGAAAGTTTAAGTAGTAACCAGTATTTAAAGTTTCAAGCTTCTTAAATGCCGTTTTTTAAGAAAGATTTTTATATATGTCTTTTTATTTTCATTTTACTCTCCTATAAAATTAGGAAAAATGGATTTAAGTCCTTTTTGTAAAATCGCCACGGAAACGTGATGATCGGAGAACTGGCAGAAAACCGAGAATGGAAAACTGGAGACATAAAGCAGTCTACATGAGTATTATAGACTGCTACCTGTCTCCCAGTTTTCTGTCTCAGTTTTCGGGAAACATCGAATGTAGACACACTCAATGGTCAGGAACCTTTCTAATCGCCCTTTCTGGTTTTGCCCGTTCTTTCTTATTGACCTTTCAAAAGGTAATATAACTTTTCTAGGTATATAAAGTTAAAAGATATATAAAGATAAAATGTAATATATAAGATAATAGGTAATATAGGAAAGTTAATATAGTAATATAGACTGCTTACCTCTCTCCCAGTTTTCTGTCTCAGTTTTCGGGAAAACACCGAATGTAGACTCACTCAATGGTCATGAACCTTTCTAATCATGGTCATGAACCGTTATTGGAATATGCATGTCCGGTCTGGCACTCGCAACTGTCAAATGAACTTAGTGACAAAATCGACTCGGTCCAAAAGCGTTCGCTCAGGATAATTTACAAAGAAGGCAAAATTCCATACTCCTTCCTCCTTAAAGCTGCACGCATTACCACCTTAAAAGAAAGGAGGGAAAAAATTTGCCTGCTTTTTGCTAAATCAGTCATTTCCAATCCCCGTACCGAGGACTTACCCCCTGATTTTCATAATCCCATTAGACTCCGACTCCCCTGGTCAGCCTCCTTAGCAATCCCATATTACTCTCCGATCCATGCTGTTACAGAAAGGTTTCGTAATAGTTTTATACCCTTTATTCTGGAACACCTTAATAATAATTCGTGATTATGTACTTGCCAAATTCCCCTTTCCTCTATTGCCGTTTTTATTTTTTTGATTTACTGTAGTGTTTTTGTAATTTAATTGTTAAGTTTACTGATTTACCCTTTATCTTTGATGATTTTGCTTTTAAATTTCTTTTAATTTTAAGTGTTTGATTTCATGTACTGTTTTGAAATTTTCTTAGCTTTTACTGACATATGAAGCGAATTCGGCTCTATAGAGCTTGTGATAGTCTTTTGAAAATAAATATAATCTTGTCTTATCTTGTCTAATCGCCCTTTCTGGTTTTGCCCGTTCTTTCTTATTGACCTTTCAAAAGGTAATATAACCTTTCTAGGTATATAAAGGCAAAAGATTTATAAAGATAAAAGGTAATATATAAGATAATAGGTAATATTACCTTTTAAAAGGTAATATAGAAAAGGTAATGTAGTAATATAGACTTCTTACCTGTCTCCCAGTTTTCTGTCTCAGTTTTCGGGAAAACACCAAATGTAGACAGACTCAATGGTCATGAACCTTTCTAATCGCCCTTTCTGGTTTTGCCCGTTCTTTCTTATTGATCAAACAGTTCGTGGTAACGAACTGTAGTAAGGAGCGACCCGGCGCAATAGTAACCAAAACTCTAAAAAATGGAATTTTGGTATCAGTGCTACATCAAAAGAATCGCATTTTAATGCTGATTTTAAATATATAAGTTTCATCAAGTTTAGTCTTACCCATCAAAAGTTACGAGCCTGAGAAAACTTGCATTATTTTAGAAAATAGGTGGAAACGCACCCTAAAAGTCATAGAATCTTAAAGAAAATCACACCATCAGATTCAGCGTATCAGAGAATCCTACTGTAGAAGTTTCAAGCTCCTATCTACAAAAATGTGGAATTTCGTATTTTTTGCCAGAAGACAGATAACGGATGCGTGTTATTTGTTTAGTTTGTTTGTTTTTTTTCCCCCAGGGGTGATCGTATCGACCCATTTGTCCTAGAATGTTGCGAAAGGGCTCATTCTAACGGAAATGAAAAGTTCTATTGCCCTTTTTAAGTGACCAAAAAAAATTAGAGGGCACCTAGGCCCCCTCCCACGCTAATTATTTTCCCATAGTCAACGGATCAAAATTCTGATATAGCCATTTTATTCAGCGTAGTCGAAAAACCTTATAACTATGTCGTTGGGGACGACTTACTCCCCCACAGTCCCGTGGGAGGGGTTACAAGTTCAAAACTTTGACCAGTGCTTACTTATAGTAATGGTTATTGGAAGTGTACAGGCGTTTTCAGGAGGATTTTTTGGTTGGAGGCAGGGGTTGAGAAGAGGGGGATATGCTGGGGGAACTTTCGATCGAGGAATTTGTCATGGGGGAAGAAAATTTTCACGAAGGGAGCGCAGGATATACTAGCATTACTTAAAAAAAACAATGAAAAAAATTAATATATTATTACCCATATGAGGGGCTCACCTCCTCCTAATACCTCGCTCTTTACGCTAAAGTATTTTAACTATTTATTCTGCGGCTTTTGTGATTCAGGGGTTATTCTTAATGAATTGGGACAAAATTTAAGCTTTAGTGTAAAGAGCGAGTTACTGACGAGGGGGCGAACCCCCTCATATATGTAATAAGAACATGAGAATACAAAAGTTCTTTACGTAACCTAATTTATAAGTTACGTATATCTTTTACTTATAAAAAGAATAGTAAAAAATTACAAGTTCTAGTTGCCTTTTTAATTAACCGAAAATCGGAGGGCAACTAGGCTTCCTCCCCCGCTCTTTTTTTCTCAAAATCATTCGATCAAAATTATGAGAAAGCCATTTAGCCAAAAAAAAACAAACATACAAATTTCGTTTTAATTATTCCTCTGTGGAGAGCCAAAATCAAAAAATGCATTGATTAAAAAACGTTCAGAAATTAAATTAAAAAAAACTCATTTAAAAAGTTTTTTAAATGAAAGTAAGGAGTGACATTAAAACTTAAAAAGAATCGAAATTACTCCTTATATGAAAGGGGCTTTTCCTTCTCAACGCTCCGCTCTTTACGCTAAAGTTTTTTACTGTTTTAAAATGTAGAGTTAAGAGAAACAGTCAAACTTTAGCGTAAAGAGTGGGGCGTTGAGAAGGAAAAGCCCCTTTCATATACGGAATAATTTCTGTTCGTTTTAAGTTTTAATGTCGCTCCTTACTTCCATTTAAAAAATTTGTTTTTTTTAAATTTATCTTCCAAAAGGTCAACAAACTTTTTAATTGTTTCAGACCATTATCTTCACTGTCACTAAAAATATCTTATTCTGTCATTAAACACTTAAATATTGAAAACAAACTAAAAACACTCTTTTTTTGTTATTTCACTTTTTGTTTATTCACTGCATCCACCATCTTTACTACTAATAATAACTAGGAAGGTGAATCTATCCCCTGGTTGATTTTCTTGTTGCTCGCACGAGTAAAACAAACTCGCGACATAGAACTACATGGATATTTCAAATACATTCATAACATTTGCTAATGAATTTTGTACTTTTTTTTCAGAAATTTGTTCAAATATGTCTTGGCAAATTAATAATAGTATCAGACCAATTAAAGAAAATGTTTCACATTAATATGCTTGATGCAACTAATTTATATTTCCCTTAAGATGATATGATACAAATACATGAGTTACAAAAATCATTTACATCGCCTGGTGCCTCCGAATCCTTGGGAGTTGACAGGATACCAAAAACAAGCATTAAAATCAATTTTCCCGGTTATTTGTCATGTTTTTCGTTTTTAATTAAATACTGTAGAGGAATTGTTTACAAACAACTGAAAAAAGTCGGATAAAGCCTTTCCATAAGAATAGATATAAATGTCAAATTAGTAACTATAAGTCCATTTCAATTTTACTGGTATTTTCTAAATTTTTTGAAAAAATTATGCATGAAAGAATGACAAAATTTATAAACGAAATGGAATTTTGCCGTCTAGCCAGTATGGCTTTCAAAAAGGTTATTCCACCGCACATACAGTATATCATTCTATTATTAAGATTAAATAAAAAAAACAAAACAAGTTTTTTAAATGAAAGTAAGGAGCGACATTAAAACTTAAAACGAACAGAAATTACTCCGTATATGAAAGGGGCTTTTCCTTCTCAACGCCCCGCTCTTTACGCTAAAGTTTGACTCTTTCTCTTAACTCTTAAAACAGTAAAAAAACTTTAGCATAAAGAGCGGGGCCTTGAGAAGGAAAAGCCTCTTTCATATACGGAGTAATTTCTGTTCGTTTTAAGTTTTAATGTCGCTCCTTACTTTCATTTAAAAAACTTGTTTTTTTTTATTTAATTTCTGAACGTTTTTGAATCAATGCATGTTTTGATTTTGGCTCTCCACAGAATTTATTTTTTTTTGGCTAAATGGCTTTCTCATAATCGAATGATTTTGAGAAAAAAAGAGCAGGGGAGGAAGCCTAGTTGCCCTCCGATTTTCGGTTAATTAAAAAGGCAACTAGAACTTTTAATTTTTTACGAATCTTTTTATAAGTAAAAGATATACGTAACTTATAAATTAGCTTATGTAAAGAACTTTTGTATTCTTATGTTTTTATTACATATATGAGGGGGTTCGCCCCCTCGTCAGTACCTCGCTCTTTACACTAAATCTTAAATTTTGTCCCAATTCATTAAGAATGACCCCTGAATCACAAATGCCGCAGAATAAATAGTTGACATTACTAACAATACTTTAGAGTAGAGAGCGAGGTATTAGGAGGAGGTGAGCCCCTCATATGGGTAATAATTTCTGTTCGTTTTAAGTTTTAATGCTGCTGCTTACTTCCAAATGAAAAAAAAACTTTTTCATTGTTTTTTTTAAGTAATGCTAGTAAATCCTGGTCTCCCTTCATGGAAAATTTCTTCCCCCATGACAAATTCCTCGATGGAAAGTTCCCACAGCATATCCCCCACTTCTCAACCCCTGCCTCAAACCAAAAAATCCTCCTGAAAACGCCTGTACACTTCCCAATAACCATTGCAATATGTAAGCACTGGTCAAAGTTTTGAACTTGTAACCCCTCCCACGGGGACTGTGGGGAAGTAGGTCGTCCCCAAAGACACAGTTATAAGGTTTTTCGACTACGCTGAATAAAATGGCTATCTCAGAATTTTGATCCGTTGACTTTGGGAAAATAATTAGCGTGGGAGGGGGCCTAGGTGCCCTCCAATTTTTTTGGTCACTTAAAAAGGGCACTAGAACTTTTCATTTCCGTTAGAATGAGCCCTCTCGCAAAATTCTAGGACAACTGGGTCGATACGATCACCCCTGGAAAAAAAAAACAAAAAAAAAAAAAAAAACAAATAAACACGCATCCGTGATCTGCCTTCTGGCAAAAAATATAAAATTCCACATTTTTGTAGATAGGAGCTTGAAACTTCTACAGTAGGGTTCTCTGATATGCTGAATTTGATGGTGTGATTTTTGTTAAGATTCTATGACTTTTAGGGGGCGTTTCCCCCTATTTTCTAAAATAACTTAAATTTTCTCAGGCTCGTGACTTTTGATGGGTAAGACTAAACTTGATGAAACTTATATATTTAAAATCAGCATTAAAATGCGATTCTTTTGATGTAGCTATTGGTACCAAAATTCCATTTTTTAGACTTATGGTTACTATTGAGCCGGGTCGCTCCTTACTTCAGTTCGTTACCACGAACTGTTTGATTAAAGAATTTTTGGATTTTGACTTCACGACGTTGGCAATTTGGTGGATCTTTCGAAAGCTTTTAATATTGCTAATCATGAGGTATTAATATCAAAACTGAATAAAATGGATTTCCTGGTTTGTATGGTGAGTTGGATAAAATCGTATTTGGAAGGTAGAATGCAGACTTATTCAGGTCGACGATATCATGAGAAAAAAAACTGGAATGTGGGGTTCTCCGAGAATTGGAATGTACGGTTCTGTTTTTTACTTTAGTTCTGAATATAATTTAGTTGAATTAATCCTAAGATCTACAGTGATCCATGTTTTGCCTTATAGATAGATAGATAGATAAGTGTATTTCAAAAACCCGTGGGCCATATACACACAAAATATAAATAAATAACAGACAAGCAAGGAAATTAACAACAGTACGAACACGCACAAAAAAAAAAAAAAACAGAATTCAACGCAAAAAGTACCTAATCTAACTACAAAAGAAATTAATCATATAAAACTTTTTCTTCTTATTAAAGATTTTTCTATATATACTCCCACTCGAAATATTGTGGTTGGGTTACTATTTTGTAGAATACCCGGAAGCATCAAATTAATCCCATGCAAATAAATTTCCCGTAAATCCAAGAGCACCGGGCATTTCCGGAGAAAATGATCCAAGTCTTCATCATCATCTTTACAAAGAGGACAAAGATACCGCCTATCAGGACCAACTATCATTTTATTTTTGTCGAACGTTTTTTGCCTGTTCTGGATTGGAAGACAATTTGCCCTAAGCTGAATCCAACGACGTAGAATCATAGCCGGTAAATTAAGTTTAAAATAAACTTCCTCCCCAAAACTAGGTTTTGCCTGATTATAATGTTGTAGGGTTGTAGAATCAAGAACCAGCCCTTGCCAATGCTGAATTTCCTGACTCTCTAATATAAATCGTACCTGGCTTTCTAAATTTGCTGGTACATCGCGAGAGCAAAGACCATTATTCCATAAATAAGGCATTCCTACTTTTTCTAGTAATGATTTAATTTGGGATGGCCATGAGGTTTTTAAACCACATTTCAACATCTCTTCATATGCCACTCTTACTAGTCTATCTTAATTACTCTTAGTTAACTTCAACCAGAATCTAAGCATTAAAATATACCTACGTAGCTTTAAAGAAAACAGGCCCATATCACCTTTCAGAATCTGTGAATGAGTTGTCTGATGTAAACCAAACACTCTTTTATAATACTGGAGCTGAAGGGACTCCAGTTGCTGCACCGTTTCTCCACCCCATATCTCTGCTCCATATTCTATTACGGGTAAAATTTTTGTGTTAAATATTCTTTTATGCATTTTTAGGTTTTTGATCCCCATTATCGTCGGGTTTCTAAATATAGCTGACATGGCCACCCTACCTCTCTTAATTATTTCATCAACATGACTCCTTAGGCTTCCATTTTCCGATAAGATAAAGCCTAAATATTTTATTCTTTTACTTATAAATAGTTCCTTATTATTAAATTTAAACGTATATTTTTCATCGTCCCCAACCTTCCTTTTTTAAAAATAACAACTTCGCTCTTTTCAGTATTCAGCCTTAACTTTTTTATATGCAAATATTCTTCTATGAGATTCAAAAGAGTCTGTAGATCTTGCGGTTTATTAGCCACCAAAGCAATATCATCTGCAAATAATAAGAGAGATAGTTTTTGAGTCCCTAGGATAACTTTCGGAGCCCATCTATTCTCTAGAAAATTAACAACATCATTAATAAAAATATTAAACAACTTAGGTGAAAGGGTGCTGCCCTGTTTTACTTCCCGCTTAATATCAAAAAGCTTCGAAAACCTATTACCAACTTGAATGATTCCACTCACACAAGTATACATGCTCACTATCAATCTAACAAATGAATGGGGAAGGCCAATATTTAGCATGGCATCCTTCAATAACTCTCTGTCGACACTATCAAAAGCCTTATGGAGAACCACAGCCCCTGACATATGCATCATTTCTTTCATACCATTTTCACTATCATATTTGTTTTTATACTGTTATCGAGCGTGTATATTCGATATACACATTCGAAGATAGCCTACACATATTTCCCGGGGTTCGGGGAGGGGGTAGTAATTTGGCCTTTGAAGTATTTTGAACATAATGACTATCTCAAAATTTGGACCGAAAGCCCTTTGGGAAAGTAGATAGTTGCCCATTGATCACTTTTGACTATTAGAACAGCTAGAAGTTTCATTTTGAATGGAATGAGCCCCGTCCAAAGTTAATACGACCATCCCTTCCACAAAAACCTTATGGGCAGCTTACATAAGTTACAGTTCTTGTCCCGGATGCTATGGAGGATTTCTCAAGGCCTAGTTATAAATTTGAATTTTGGACTATTTTGAACAAAATGGCTATCTCAAAATTTTTATCGGATGTATTTGGGGAAAAAGTTGGGGATGTAGTGGGGGACAATCCTCTCCGATTACTTTTGATGACTCTTAAAAGTGTAACTAGGACTTTCAATTTCCAACGAAATGAGCCATATCTGAATTTTATGCAACCAACCCTTACATAAATCCTTATATACCCCGGGGCATAGCTTACAACACTTGCCCTCGGGCTCTAGGTGGTTATGTCGACCCAGAGTTTTGCTATTTGATTTTTAAACTATGTTGGACAACATAATTATATCAAAATTTTGATTGGAAGCATTTGGGCAAAAACGGCCTTGGAAAGGGTGAGCTAGTTGCCGTCCGAAGGGCACTAGAAATTCTGATTTACAATCGAATGGGCCCCCTCCGAAGTTTATATGACCATCCCGTCCTTAAAAACTTTATATGCCCCCTGGGCACATTTTACAACACTTGTCGCCGGATTCTGGGGAGCTGCTTGATCCCTGTAGTTTTTGTTACAGTACATTTGGTCTATTTTGAACAAAATAGCTGTATAAAGAATTTGATTGGAGGCATTTGGGGAACGTATTTAGCGGGGGGGGGGGGCTAGTCTCCATCGGATCACTTTTGACTCTTAAAAGGAGAATTATAACTTTCAATTTCTAGTCCTTTGAGCCCCCTCCATAGTGAATACGACCACCTCTTCCATAAAAACCTAGTATGTCTCCGCGCCTTAAGTTACAACCCTTTCCTGGGCTCTGGGGGAGTATGTTGACAATGAAGTTTTGTTGTCTGATTGTTGGATTGTTTCAAACAAACTGGCTTTCTCAAAAAATTCACTGGATGCATTTGGGGAAAAGAGGCTGTGTGTGGGTAGTGGGGGGGGGGGAGTAAATGTCTTCCGTTCACTGTTGACTCATAAAAAGGTAACTAGAACTTTCGATTTCCAATCAAATGAGTCACCTTTGAATTTTTACGACCACCCCTTACATAAAAACTATAACCCCTGGGATATACCTTAAAACACTTGTCCCCGTGCTCTGGGGGGTGTGTCGAGCTGTAAAAAAATATGGCTATCTCAAAATTTGTATTGGATGGGTTTGGGGGGAAAGGGCATGGGGGCTAGTTGCCCTTGGATCTCTTTTAATCTATAAAACGTGACTAGAACTTTTAGTTCCCAATCAAATGAGCCCTCTCTGAAGTTTATACGAGCACCCCATGAATAAGAACTATACATCCCTCCTGGGCATAACCTACAACGCCTGCCCTCGGGCCCTGGGGGTTGTTTCGACACCGGAGTTTTCTATGGCACTTGGTAATAACCAAGTGACATATAGCAATCGCAAATTCTGTCGGTCTGTCTCGGTTTTGCTACTTTAGGCACTTCCAGGTAAACTAGGACGATGAAATTTGGCAGGCGTTTCAGGAACCGGACCAGATTAAATTATAAATAGTCGTTTTCGCGATTTGACCGTCTGGTGGGGGGAGTGGGAGGTCGTTAAATTTGGAAAAAATAGAAAAAATGAGGTATTTTCAACTTAACTAAAATCTTGGAAAACGCTTAGAATGGAAGGATCGGGATGAAACTTTGTGAGAAAAATAAGTGGAAGTCCTAGATAGGTGATTGACATCACCAGAACGGATCTGTTCTGTTTGGAGTTAATTCTGAAAATCGGAAAAAGAATGAGGTATTTATTACTTACGAAGGAGTGATCGGATCTTAATGGAATTTGAAATTTGGAAGAATATCGTGTCTGAGAGCTCTTATTTTAAATCCCGACTGGATCTTGTGACATTGGAGCGAATTGAGGGGGGAGCCTAAAATCTCGGAAAACGCTTAGAGTTGAGGGATCGGGATGAAACTTGATGAAAAAAAATAATCATAAGTCCTATGTACATTATTGAAATAACCGGAACGGATTCGCTCTCTTTGGGGGAGGAGGGTTAATTTTGAAAAATTAAATAAAGTGAGGTATTTGAACTTACGAAGGAGTGATCGGATCTTAGTGAAATTTGATGTTTAGAAGGATATCGTGTCTCAGAGCTCTTATTTTAAATCCCGACCGGATCTGGTGAGGGGGAAGTTGGAGGGGGGGAATCTAAAATCTTGGAAAACGCTTTGAGTGGAGGGATCGGGATGAAACTTGGTGGGTATTTAGGACACAAGTCCTGGATACGGGATTGACATAACCGGAACGGATCAGCTCTCTTTGGGGGAGTTTGGGGGAAGGATTAATTCTAAAAAATTAGAAAAAATGAGGTATTTTGGGCGCACGAAAGAGTGATCGTATCTTAATGATATTTCATTTTTAGAAGGACCTTGAAACTATGACCTTTTATTTTAAATCTCGACTGGATCCAGTGGCATTAGGGGGGGGGGTATTGGAAATCTTGGAAAGCGCTTAAAGCGGAAAGATCAGGATGACACTTGGTGGAAAAACTAAGTAGAAGTCCAAGATAGGTGACTGATATAGCCAGATCCGCTGTCTTTGGTGGAGATGGGGGGGGGGGAGTAATTCGAAAAAATTCGAAAAAATGAGTTATTTGGAACCTACGAACGGGTGATCAAATTTTAATGAAATTTGATATCTAGAAGGATCTTGCTCTTTAGAACTCTCAATTTAAATCTCGACCAGATCCGGTGACATTGAAGGGAGTTGGAGGAGGAAACCGGAATTCTTCGAAAACGTGAAAATCGAGGTATCTTGGAATGGGTAATCGGATCTTATATAGAAGAATTTTATGTGTTGGATGCTCCATTTTCAGTTCGAATCGGATCAGGGGACATAAAGGGTTGGAGGGGGAAACAGAAATCTTGGAAACCGGAATTCTTGGAAAACCTCTAGAGTGGAGAGATCGGGATGAAACTAAATGGGAAGAATAAGAAGAAGTTATAGATACGAGATTGACATAATTGGCACGGATCCGTGCCAATTGAGGGAGCTCCTCTTTGAGGGAGCTGGGGGTTGTTAATTTGGAAAAAAATCAGAAAAATTGAGGTGTTTTTAACTTAAGTACGTGTGACCGGATCTTAATGAAGGAAGGAACCCATGTCTCAAAGCTCTTATTTCAAATCCTGACCAGATCTTTTGACATTAATGGAAGTTGGAAGGGGAAACCGGAAATCTTGGAAAACGCTTATAAATGTCGTAGATACGGGATTGACGTAACCGGACTGGATCTGCTCTCTTTGGTGGAGTTAGGTGGTGGGGATCAGGGCTTTGGCGAGTTTGGTGCTTCTGGTTGTGCTAGGACGATGAAAATTGGAAGGCGTGTCAGGGAGCTGCATAAATTGACTTGATAAAGTCGTTTTCCCCGATTCGACCATCTGGGGGGCTGAAGGGAGAGGAAAAATTAGAAAAATTGAGTTTATTTTTAACTTACGAGTGGGTGATCGGATCTTAATGAATTTTGATATTTAGAAGGACTCGTGACTCACAGCTCTTATTTTAAATCCCGACCGGCATTAAGCCTCTGATTTTCCTTTTAAAGCAAAATTACTGATTCTTAGAATTTTGGTAGAGCTCATACCATATGAGGTCGTGGCTCTTGGCTCTTCCGACCTCGTCACAAGTGCAATATGAGCTCTTAGCTCTTGTTTTATCTGACCTTCGAAGTATTTTTATCAAAATGGTCATCTCAAAATTATTGTCTGATGCATTTGGGGAAAATGGGCGTAGGGGGACTAGCTGCCCTCCAATCATTAGATCTTTCAAATTCCAATCAAATAAGCTCTCTCTGAAGTTTATAAAAGTACCCCTTCCATAAAACCATGTATGCCCCCCAGGGCATAACATACAACGCCTGCTCCCGAGCCCTGTGGGGTTGCGTCGACACCGGAGTTTTTGTTATCTGACCTTTGAACTATTTTTAACAAAATGGCTATTTCAAAATTTAATCGGATTGGTTATGGAAAAAAAGGACTATTTGCCCTTGGGATCTCCATTGAATGTTGAAAAGTGAACTAGAACTTTCATTTTCCAGTCGAATGAACCATCTTTGAAGTTTATACAAGTATCCCTTCCATAAGAACCATATATGCCCTAAGAGCATCAAAATTTTTATCTGATGCTTTTGAAGAAAAAAGGTCGGAGGAGGGGTTAGCTCGATCACTTTTGACTCTTAAAAAGTGAACTAGAACTTGCAATTTCCAATCAATTGAGCCCTCTCTGAAGTTTATACGAGCATCCCTTCCATAAGAACCATATATGCCCCCAGGGTATAACATACAACGCCTGCCCCCGTGCCCTAGGGGTGTTGTGTCGACACTGGAGTTTTTGTTATCTTACCTTTGTGTTTTTCTTTTTATAACAAAATGGCTATCTCAAAATTTTTGTCTGGTGCATTTGGGGAAAAAGAGCTGAGAGGGGGGAGGCGTGCCCACCGATCACTTTGAGTCTTAAAAAAGGGGACTAGAACTTCTAATTTCTAATCGAATTAACCCCCTCCAAAGTTTATATGACCATCCCTTCTATATGGAGTACCTATGGGAGAAAAATAATAATAATAAAACATTGGAGCCGTATTTCTAATCGAATTAACCCCCTCCAAAGTTTATATGACCATCCCTTCTATATGAAGTGTCTCTGGGATAAAAATAATAATAATAAAACATTGGAGCCGTATAGCCTCTACTATAGGCAACGCTATAGCGTTGCCTCTGATACTAGCTATTGTGATTGTTTGTTTTGGTTTTATTTTATTTCTCATTTTACTTGCACTGCACAGTTGACCAATTTTCTGTTTCTAATGGCTGATGTAAGCACTTTTGTGTTTATGTATTAAAGTTGATATTAAAAATGATATTATTTGCATCAGAATGCATATAGGATATTTTATTTTTTTTCAGCATATTTGTCCTTTCTTGGCACAACCAAACATTCTAGTCCATTTAAACCTATCCTCAACGGAAGCAATTATTGAGCCGGTAAGTGAACTTAGTATTTAACTTATTTACTGTATTTTCTTATAATATTCTTTATTTACTATTATAAAATTGTAATTTATTAATTGTTTGCTTTTATCTAAGTTACTACTTTTGGATTCCCCTGAGACTCTTTCTATCTTGGCTAACCTGCAGGATCTTTTTTTTTCCTTTTTTTTCATAAGAGGTCTGTTAATGATATATATTCACGAAGGCTGGTGTAACTTGAGCAAATGGGAAATATGTTCTGGCAAGTTTCAGGCTGTCTTCAGCTTTTGGTGTAACAGAGTTAGAACATTCGTAGTGGTTCGATTTTAGTATCCCAATCATTTATCACCGTCAAAGTAGAGCCTCGTAATGGGATTTAAAGTGAAAGGTTAGAGGTATTCATGGAGTCGCCGGAATGGAAGATGATTTTCATTTACAGGTACAAGAGACACAATTTCTGAGTCGTTTATAAGCACATTTGGAGGCACAATTTCTGAGGCGTGTGACACCTTACTATGAGTATTTTAAAGTCTAAGAATAGCAAAACACATCCCACCAGGCTCATAATTAGGAACTTTTGTTTTATCTAGACTCTTAAAGGGTTTTTTGTTCACAGTTAACCTGACGGACAAATGTAACCATTTTTTGAGTTGAGTGAATAACTGTTAATAAAAATCGAATCTATGGTCAGTCTTTCTGTGGTAAGGTAAAGTTTATACATATTTTTTGCTTATTAAGGCTATATAGTTATTGAACATAATTTAGACTTGGGAACAAAGTGGTAACTAAAGCCTGCTTCTTGTACTTGGGCTCATGCGCCATGATGCGTTCAGGGGATAGACGAGGCGTAAACATGCCCTCTTTGCTAGATACTTTCCTTTCAAACACAGTTGTGTTTGTCATAGGTAGCGCTGTAGCGCGGCCTAAGTAAAGAATGATGTGGGCACCAATGTAATATTAGTTATTATTATTTTTTTCACCAAGGCACTTTGTATAGAAGGAGTTGCCGTAGAAACTTCGGAAAGAGCTCCTTCAATTGGAAATTGAAAGTTCAAGGGCTCTTTTTAAGAGTCAAAAACGATTGAAGGGAAACCAGCCTCTCTGCCACGCCTATTAATTCTCAAACACGTCTAATCAAAACTTTGGTAGCCATTTTGTTAAGCATAGTCGAAAGGTCCAATAACTATGTCTCTGGGGATATCACTTCCTCCCACAGCCCTTGGGGCAAGAGCTGTTAGTTAGGCAATTGGCCCATTATTTACATATAATATTTATTATTGGGAAAGAGGGTATGTTTTACTTTTAGTATTCAAAAATACCAAGGACGTTCCGGTTAAACTTTCAGAGACTGTTGAGGGGAGTGCTAAGCTAAGTCAAAACATGTTATGTGTATACAGGTTGTCAAAAGGGCTTTCATGAAATAACTCAGTTGAAATTTTCAGGAAATAAGGAGGCGGATGATCAATTGATCAAACAGGCGATATTTGCGCGCTATACTAAGGCTAAGGGTATTAAGGAGAAATTTTCAGGAAATGTGGAGGGGCATGTTAAATTAAATCGAACTTGCTTCGTGCATGCAAGCTGTCAAAAGGCCGTATCAGAAGTACCTCAAGAACGGCTTAGAGTATTAGGTTGAAGCTTTCAGGGTATACTGATGGGTATATCGAATTTGTAAATATGCATTATATACATATCACTGTTAATCGTAGTAGTTGTATTACTACCGCTGTTAGTATTAATATTATTAAGGAAAAAGGGATTAATGTTGAATTTTCAGGTACTATTTAGGGGGATGTTGGGCTAAATCAAAACGCTACGTGTATGTTGGTAATCAACAGGACATGTCGGCAATTTCTCAGAAACAGCATAAAGTATTATGTTGAAATTATCAGAGTTTGCGGAGAAGATGCTGAACCAGACCAAAAAAAAAAAAAAAAAAAAAAAAAAAAAAAAAAAAAAAAAAAAAAAAAAAAAAAAAAAAAAACAAGAGCTAAGAGCTCATATGGCACTTGTGACGAGGCAAGAAGAGCTAAGAGCCAAGAGATCATATGGTATGAGCTCTAGCAAAATTCTATGAATCAATAGATTGATTTAAAAAGAAAATAAGAGGCTTAATGCCGGTCAGGATTTAAAATAAAGCTCTGAGTCACGATGTCCTTCTAAATATCAAAATTCATTAAGATCCGATCACCCACTCGTATGTTATAAATACCTAATTTTTTCTAATTTTTCCTCTCCCTTTAGCCCCCCAGATGGTCGAATCTGGGAAAACGACTTTATCAAGTCAATTGGTGCAGCTCCCTGACATGCCTACTAATTTTCATCGTCCTAGCACGTCCAGAAGCACAAAACTCGCCAAATCAATGAACCCCTCCCCCCAACTCCCCCAAAGAGAGCGAATCCAGTACGGTTCTGTCAATCACGTATCAAGGACATTTGCTCATTCTATCCACCAAGCCTCATCCCGATTCCTCCACTCCAAGTGTTTTCCAATATTACCCCCTCCAACTCCCCCCAATGTCAAAAGATATGGTCGGGATTTGAAATAAGAGCTCTGAGACATGAATTCCTTCTAAATATCAAATTTCATTAAGATCTGATCACCTATTCTTAAAATAAAAATACCTCAATTTTCATGTTTTCCAAGAATTCCGGTTTCCTCCTCCAACTCCACTCAATGTCACAGGATCTGGTCAGAATTTAAAATTAGAGATTTAAAGCCCAAGACCCTTCTAAATATTAAATTTCATCAAGATCTGGTCACCCTTTCGTAAGTTAAAAATACCTCAATTTTCAACCCCCCCCCAACTCCACCAAAGAGAGCAGATCCAGTTCGATTATGTCATTCACGTGTCTTAGACAGGTTCTTATTCTTCCCATCCAGTTTCATCCTGATCTCACCGCTTTAAGTATTTTCTAAGATTTCCGGTTCCCCCAACTGCCCCCCCCCCAGTTACGCTGGATCCGGTTGAGATTTAAAATAAGAGATCTGAGTCACGAGGTCCTTCTAAATATGAAGTTTTATGAAGATCCGATCACTCCTTCGTAAGTTAAAAATACTTAATTTTTTCTAATTTTTCAGAATTAACTCCCCCCCCCCAAATAGAGTGGATCCGTTCCAATTATGTAAATCACGTATCTAAGACTTCTGCTTATTTTTCCCACCAACTTCCATCCCGATCCCTCCAATCTAAGCGTTTTCCATGATTTTAGGTTCCCCCACCCCAAACTCCCCCCAATGTCACAAGATCCGGTCGGGACTTAAAATAAGAGCTTTGAGACACTATACCATTCTAAATATAAAATTTCATTGAGATCTGATCACCAGTTCGTAAGTTAAAAATACCTCATTTTTTCTAATTTTTCAGAATTAGCCCCCCCCCAACTAACCCAAAGAGAGCGGATCCGCTTCGGTTATGTCGATTATGTATCTAGGACTTGTGCTTATTTTTCCCACCAAGTTCCATCCCTCCACTCTAAATGTTTTCCAAGATATTAGGTTTCTCCCTCCCAACTCCCCCCCCCAATGTCACCAGATCCGGTCGAGATTTAAAATAAGAGCTCTGAGACACGATGTTCTTCTAAATATCAAATTTCATTGAGATCCGGTCACCCGTTCGTAAGTTAAAAATACTTCATTTTTTCTAATTTTCCAGAATTACCCCCTCCCAAATACCCCAAAGAGAGTGGATCCGTTCAAGTTATGTCAATCATGTATCTAGGACTTGTGCTTATTTTTTCCCACCAAGTTTCATCCCGATCCCTCCACTCTAAGTGTTTTCCAAGTTTTAGGTTTCTCCCTCCCAACCCCCCCCCCCCAATGTCACCAGATCTGTTCGGGATTTAAAATAAGAGCTCTGAGACACGATATCCTTCTAAATATCAAATTTCATTGAGATTCGATCACCCGTTCGTAAGTTAAAAATACCTCATTTTTTCTAATTTTCCAGAATTACCCCTCCCCCCCCCAACTACCCCAAAGAGAGCGGATCCGCTCCAGTTATGTCAATCATGTATGTAGGACTTGTGCTTATTTTTCCCACCAAGTTTCATCCCGATCCCTCCAGTCTAAGTGTTTTCCAAGTTTTAGGTTTCCCCCTCTCAACTCCCCCCCCCCCCCCAATGTCACCAGATCCGGTCGGGATTTAAAATAAGAGCTCTGAGACACGATATCCTTCTAAATATCAAATTTCATTGAGATCTGATCATCCGTTCGTAAGTTAAAATTACCTCATTTTTTCTAATTTTCCAGAATTAATCCCCCCCCACTACCCCAAAGAGAGCGGATCCGTTCCAGTTATGTCAATCATGTATCTAGGACTTGTGCTTATTTTTACCACCAAGTTTCATCCCGATCCCTACACTCCAAGTCTCTTCCAAGATTTTAGGTTTCCCCCTCCCCCCCCCCCAATGTCACCAGATCCGGTCGGGATTTAAAATAACAGCTCTGAGACACGATATCCTTCCAAACATCAAATTTCATGAAGATCCGATCAACCGTTCGTAAGTTAAAAATACTTCAATTTTCCTATTTTTTTCCGAATTAACGGGCCCCCCACTCCCCCCAGATGGTCAAATCGGGAAAGCGACTATTTCTAATTTAATCTGTTCCGGTCCCTGATACGCCTGCCAAATTTCATCGTCCTAGCTTACCTGGAAGTGCCTAAAGTAGCAAAACCGGGACCGACAGACAGACAGACCGACAGAATTTGCGATTGCTATATGTCACTTGGTTATTACCAAGTGCCATAAAAACAGTGTCAATACTATTACTCGCTATTACTTATATTACTACTGCTACCACTAATACTGCTCATATTTCTCCTAGCACTATTTCTGCTACTATGCCTGTTTCTATTGCTAATGTTAGGGGTATTAGTTAAGCTTTCAGAGAACGGTGAGGATGCGGTTGAACTGAATTGAAACACACTGTTTACATGCTGGTTATCAAAGGGGTGTATTAGCAATATCCTAGCAACTGCCTAGCATATTAAGCTGAAAGTCTCAGGGTTGCAGATATTACTACCACTTTTTCTGCTGCTACTACTACTGCAATTGAACTAAATAAAAATTACTTAAGTGCATTCAGGTTGCCAAGGTATCCAGGCAGGATATCTTAGGAGTAGAATCGGGTATAAAGTAAAAACTTTCACGGGAAGTTTATGTGGCTTTAAACTAAATCAAAAGGCACTGTGTGTGCTGTTTGTTAATAATACATCTCGACAATACCTTAAGAAAGACTGAGGGTATTAAGTTCAAACTTTCAGTGCTGCTACTATTACTACTTTTTCCCTTACAATTGAACTTAATCAAAAGAGTGTAAGTGCAACCAGGTTAAAAAATACCATTGATGCAATGTCTTAGGGAAGACATTGCGTTTTATTTTTCAAAGAAACTTGAGGTGTAAAAAACTAAATCAAAGGATGTCATATATGTCCAGATTCTCAAAAGGGCGTGCATTATTGAAAATTGATGAAGAATTTTGTCCAGCATATAAATAGTAAGCCAAAATATGGATTTCTATAGAAAAACTGAAAAGATTTAAAATACTTTTATCTGTACTGATGAAACCATCACCGGAGGCTAAGAGCGGTTATGCACAAAGATTATTCCTGTCAGAAGGGTCACAGTTGAGATCGCCGGCTATGATACACTCAAGATCTTGCCTAAGACATTTACTCACCGAGCTTGACAATTTGCTACATGCCTCTCTGAATGGCTCTTCAGTTATTTCATTTCTATTATCTGTGGGTATATACACTGAATAGACAACCATTTTATGTACATTAACAGCAACAGAGAATTCCTCGTTTTTATAAAGGGAAGGGTTTAGGGTACTAGTGATGAGTATGGCAACACCACCAGAGGGCCTCCCTCTTTCTACGGAGCTGGCTGGGACCACAAATGATTTTACTCCATCATTTATCTCTAGAAGGTTAACAGCTTGTTCGGTAAGGAAATGTTCCTGAACACAGACCATATTGTTACAGCACAACAGTCCTTCCTATGTTGTTTTTTTCTTGATTAAACCGCCATTCAATCCCCAAAGCCCAGGGGCAAGGGTTGTAAGTTGTGTGCTGGGGATATATAAGCTGTTTATTTGAATTGGAAGTTCTAGTACCCTTTTTTAAGAGTCAAAAGTGATTGGAGCGCCAACACCCTCCCCCCTTTACACACAGCCCTCAGGGTAAGGGCTGTTAGTTAGGAAATTCGTCCATTATTTACATCTAGTATATGTTATTGAGAAAGGCGGGAACGTTTTACGTTTTTACTTTCCAAAGAGACGAAGAGCATGTAGGTGAGCTTTTCAGAAAATGTTGAGGGGAGTTTTGAACTGAATCAAAATACGTTATGTGCATACGGGTTATCAAAACGGCTTAACTCAGAAATGACTGAGGATATTAATTTGGAACTCATAGGAAATGATGAGGGAGATGATTTATTGACCAAAAAGGCAATATTTGCAAGCTACTACTATAACTATTACTACTACTGCTACCACTACTTCTACTACTGCTACCAGTACTATCACTAAAACTGATGCTTCTGTTGCGAGTACTACCAATGCTAAGGCTGTTGAAATGAACGTCTTAGGAAATGTTGAGGGGCATGTTGAACTAAATCAAAATATACTATGTACATTGAGATTGTCAGAAGGGCGTATCAGCAATATTTTTGAAACGGCATACCGTATCAAGATGAAACTTCCGGAGCATCATGAGCGGGATGTTTAACCTACAAAAAGGCAATCTGTACATGCTACTACTGCTTTTAATGCTACTGCTACTTGACTGCTGCTACTACTACTACTACTACTACTACTACTACTACTACTACTACTACTACTACTACTACTACTACTACTACTACTACTCCTACTACTAATACAATACTATTACTACTGCTACTGCTCTTACTACTACTACTGCTGCTATAACACTATTACTATTAATGCTAAGTGTATGAAGTGAAAATTTGACAGAACTTAGAGGGAAAATTTGAACAGAATCAAAACACACAATGTGCATGCATATTGTCAAAAGGGCGTATCTCAAGAATGGATTTGGGTATTAAGTTCAAAATTTCAAAGAATGCTGGAAGGGGAGGATCAAATGACCAAAAGGTAAAATGTGCATGCTGCTAATAATACGACTTTAAAGCTACTTTTAATGCTACTACTGCTAATACTACTACTGCTTATAAACTACTTCAGCTTCAACTAATTGTAAGACTAAGAGCATTAAGATGAAAAATACTTCAACAGGGGGTTCGAAAGGGTGCTTCAGCAATGTTTTTGGAACAACTTAACGTATCAAGATGAAACTTCTGGGGTATCATGAGGGGGATGTTCAACTGACCAAAAGGCAACATGCACATGCTAATATTAATGCTGCTGCTACTTCTGTCTCTACTACTGCTAATATGACAATGCTGCTGCTACTACTTCTCCTAATACTACCACTACTACTATGACACCAATGTTATTAAGGCTAAGTGTATGAAGGTGAAAATTTGAGAGAATATTGAGGAAAAAATTGAACTAAATCAAAACTCACTATGTCCATGCAGATTGTCAAAGGGACGTATCCCAAGGATGGATTTGGGTATTAAATGGAAGATCGATTGATCAAAAGGCACGATGCACACGCAACAACTAATACGACTATTACCGCTACTTTAACTACTACCACTACTACTACTGCTACTCCAACTGCTAGTCCTATTGCAATTTCTCATAAGAGTCTTAAGCGGAAAATTTTATGAAGTATATCGGCAGTATCATATAAACGGCTATTTGTATTAGGTTGAAACTTCTAAGACTTGATAAGAGGGATGTCCAACTGACTAAATGGGAATAGGTTAATATTACTGCTGCTACTGTTACTAGTGCTATTACTGTTACTACTACCAAAAGTAATTCTAGTACTAATACTACTACTGTCTCTACTATTACAACTATGCCTAAAGGATATGAAGGTGAAAGTTCCAGGGAATATTGAGGGGGGTTGTAAGAACTGAATCACAACGTGCCATCTGTAAGTAGGTCGTCAAAGCAGGTGGTCAGGGTATATCAGCGATATCTTTGGAATGTATGGTGTGTGAAGTTTAAACTTGCAAGGCTTGTTCTTGAGGATGTTGAACTAAATGAAAGACAATATTTGCTTCAACATGCTACTGCATATACTCATAATACTGATACTGCTACCACTATTACTACTGCTACTACTACTGCTGCTATTAAAGATAAGGCTGCTGCTACTACTACCAGTGCTACTAGTATTACTACTGGTACTAAAGCTAAAAGTACTGAGGCGAAAAACTTAGGGAATTTTGAAACAGTATTGAACTAAACCAAAACGCACTATGCGCAAACAGGTTGTCAAAAAGACGTATCAGCAATGCTTCAGAAACGGTTTATGGTATTAAGTTGAAACTTTCAGCGTGTTTTGAGGGGTATTTTAAAGAAAACTAAAAGTGCTTTCTGCATGCTGCTACTAATACTACTACTGCTACGATAGTTATTGCTACTACACAATATAAGGGTATTAAGGTGAAGCTTTCAAGAATCATTTTTGCGGATGGTGAACTAAATCAAAACGAACTATGAACATTTAGATTGTCAAAAAGGTGACGCAGCAATACCTCATGAACGGCTTGCATTATTAAGTTGGATCTTCCAGGTAAGCTGTGTCAGATTTTGAGCTAGACAGAAGGCACTCCGTGTATACTATTGCTATGATTGCTGGAACTAATGACGTTAAGGGTATTAAGGTAAACTTTTAGGAATTTTTTTGGGGGAGTTTCAATTAGACGAAAAACTATGTGCATGCAGGTTTTCAAAAGGGCATATAAGCAAAATCATAGACAGTGCAGTTTTATCATAGATATTAATATCATGGAAACTTTTAAAGAGCTAATCCGATCGGAAATTAAAAGTTTGAGTGTTCTTTTTGAGAGTCAAAAGTGATTCGAGGACAAGCAGCCCTCTTCCCAAGCTAATTAATTTACCAAACTCACTCAATCAAAATTTTGAGATAGGCATTTGTTCAGTATAATTGAACGGTCTATGTTTGTAAGGATATTAGGTATCTCCACCTCCACAGTTTTACAATGCCTATTATGCTTTAAAACTAAATGTCGTTTTAAAATTAAATCAAAAGGCACTGTGTGTAAATTGGATGCCCATAAGACATCTCAGCAATCAAACATTTCGTGGTGACGAACCGTAGTAAGGAGCGACGCGGCTCAATAGTAATTGAATCTCTAAAGAACGAAATTTTTTATCAATAGATATATCAAAACAGTCGATTTTTTATGTTGATTCCAAGTATGTAAGATTCACTGAATGTACTTTAACTCATCAAAAGATATGAATTTGTGGAAACTTCTCTTATCTTCGAAAAAGACAGGAAACACCCCTAAAGTCAAGTAATCTATAAGAAAAATCATATCACAAGATTCAGCGTATGAGTTAACCCCATTGCAGTGGTTTCAATTTTATATCTACAAAAATTTGGAATTTTGTATTTTGTGGATCACGAATGCGTGTTTATTTATTTATTTTTTTTTTTTATTTATTCGTTTTCTTTTCTGGTGTGATTGTATCAAACCAATGGTCCCAGAAGATTGACAGAGGGCTCATTCGAACGGAAATTGAAAGTTCCAGTGCCCTTTTCAGGTGATCAAAAAGGTTAGGGGGCAGCTAGTATGCCTCTCCCTTGAGCTCACTCCCGCTAAGTCGTCCGATAAAAATTTTGGATAGTCATTTTTTTCACCATTGTTCAAAGGTCCAAAAACTATGCTCCCTTGGGAAAGGGCTGTAAGTTACGCAGTCATGGTGATATAAGGTGAATCTTATTGAACCAATTGTCTTAGTAGATCGGCAGGAGGCTCATTTGAATGGAAATAAAAAGGTGTAGTGCCTTTTTAAGTGACCAAAGATAACGGGGGCAGCTAGCTTCCCTTCCCTGGAGCCCCTCCCCCTAATTCGTCGGATCAAAATTTTGAGATAGCCATTTAGTTCAGAAGAAATGTTCGGTTCAATAAATACGCCTTTGGGAATATCATGACCTCCATCTTATAGCCTCTTTGGAAAGGGATGTAAGTTATTAGGTTTGCCTAGGCTATATTGTCCATACACTCTATTAGTTCTTGGTGTACATTGCTTACAGGATTCGGGTACAGAGTTTGCCTGTAAATCGAGAGGTTACCAGTTCATACTAGTTCGCTGTGGCATTTAAAGAGGATGTGTTTATGTTAAGTTTTTTGTCAATAATTGTTATCACAAATAAATAAAAATAAACCGGGTACTCTCTTTTTTTTCGGAGATTTGAAGAGTTATGATTTGAATTTTGATATAAGATAATACACTAGTGTGGTAGGGGTTTCCAACGTGATTTGGTAAAGTCCACGAGAAATTTTCCTAGAAAATTTGCAGCGAGGATGGAATTGTCTGGGTGGTATTCTCCAGGTGGGTTGATGGGGGTATTTTACGTGAGAAGAGCTTTACTTTGAGGAATTTTTTATGGGTAAGGAATTTTCCATGGAGGGAAGCTTGATTTCCTGTCATTATTTGAAAAACAGAAATAAATTAAAAAACAAGTTCTTTCAACTGAAAGTTAGGAGCAACATTTCGTATATTAGGGAGGTTGCCTCCACCTCAATACCTCGCTCTTTACGATAAATTTGACTTTTTTGTCCCGATTCTTTAAGAATGACTCCTGAAACACAAGGGACGTTTAATTAGAACAAGAAACTCTTTTAAAAGTACTAAAGAACTTTAGATCGAATTATGAACGCTATGAACTTGGAGCTAGTGAACGCTAATGCTAAATCTCTCCTATGGATCTTTTGTATCTTTAGTAATTGCAAATACCTCACGCCAACAGTGTTCCTGAGTAGAATTTCCCATTCTCTAGACAGCTCAATGTTTAAAATTAACAACAAATGCAGCAAATTTAAAGGTTCAGGTTGGCTCTTCCGGAATTAGCGAATGGGATAGGTACTGGCTATTCTGACTGAAACACTGGCGTTATGTTATCAAACGTTGATCTAATGTTTGTTAATGGTTTTAATGGTGCTTAATGGCGATGTCTACCCAAGATTTAGAGACTAATAAAATTTTTAACGTTTAAGTTGTATCACTTTTTTTTTTATTTATTCTAATGTCAAGTTTTCCGATCTTTCTTCGTTGTTAAAATTAGACTCTTTGCAAATAACTTTCGTTTTGGAATTGCGTCTAATCGGTCAATGTTTTATCTTTTGCTTTCCGAACAATTTAGTTTGACCCGGCTGGTAGTTTTTGTAAATATTTCAATATTAATGTAAAGACACAGTATTCAGATACCAGTAAAGTCTTTAATAAATCGTTTATGCTTAGGATACTGGAGGTCACAGTATGCTTGACTTTTCCTAGAAAAATCGTATAATACTGGTTGTGATACCAATAAAGTCTTTAATAAATCGTTTATTTCCGGTTACTTTTAGTTGAAAATTTGTTTGCTTCTTAGAGTCAAGTACAAAGATTATGGCTAACATGTAAGAGTGGGAACTGGCGATGGTTTGACAAAAAATCTATCAATGCCAAATAGCGTATGGCTTTTTTTGCATTTTTTCAAGTTCTGTAATCTTTTTTCTGCCTGGAACTGAGATCAGATACCTATTACTACCCTAGTTCTACCAAATATTCTAAATAAATTTCTATATGTATAAATTTCTCTATCGAATTTTCACTATGTAGGTTCAACGTTTACAAAGTTTTTGGTTTATTTATGTGCTCTTCTTTTCAGGTATTTAGTGCCTTAGCTCGAGGATGCACAAGTCATTTATCTCGTTTGAATCTTTCCAAGTGCACATTCATAACAAAAAAAGGCAAAGAGCTACCGCCATCTTTCAAGCAATTTTTCTCAAGCACTATTGCACTAAAATATTTTTCACTAGATGGCACGCGTGTTTCACCAGAAGCTCTCAAGTGAGATTCTTATTTTTTAGTTATTTAGAACAATCATAATTGTCACAGTATTATTTCAATAATGGGACTTATTAATAATACTACTAGTAACTTTTATGACAACAAGTCAAAGAGCTGTAGTTAGGATACTAGAAGTCACAGTATGCTTGACTTTTCCAAGAAAAACCGTCTAAAGATAGCCTTAGATACTATTTTTTGACGATATATCGAACAATAAAGTATGCAAGAAATTTGGCTTGATACAACTATCTAGGGCAATAATGAAAGAATTGCCAAGAATGTTTTACTGGTTAATATGATTATTTGTCAAAAATCGTGTTTTATTTATTTAATATAGCCGGGTACAGACGAGGGTATCCTCGAATTGGTGAAGAAAAGGTTTAGTATAAGTATTAAGTTGATGGAAAGGACTAAACAGTCAATTCTTGAATAGAGGGCGATAGAGTGTGAGTGCATAAGCTGATTTGGCCTTGGGACGATTAGTGCCGCGGCAAGATGTCTCTGGTAGTAGTAGATGTCCTTGTTGTAGTAAATTTCAAATTGCCTCTCTAAGACTTACAGCCTGAGTTTCTAATCAAACACTTTTGTTTATTTTGTCAAGCCATTCCTTTACTAACCATACAGTTGCTAATAATTGAACTCTTTTTTTTTGTATGGGCTTTATAGTTTGTAGTCTCTGTTTTCAAGGGGTTCCCCCTTTTTATTTTAAATCTAATTGATAAGTTTTTTTTTGCGATATTTATTAAGGTTACAAATATGGCTTTGAAATCTCTTAATCTTGAATTACACTATTTCATATCGCTGACATTTTGCATTTATTTAATATATCTATTGTGTTTTCGTACTATACGTATTTCATCCTTCGTTGTTCGTGCTACGATAATTGTTTTGTCCGTATTTCACGGAATTTACATAATAAATTAGATATTTCAATTAAAGGTTGCAATAAGTTTAATATTTTTATATAATTTCAGTGCTACAAAACAATGAAAGAAAGATTAGCCGGTCTCAATGTCGTATATGATACAACTCACTAAGATGCAACCGGTGACGTTTTTACACGGGTGCAATTGATGATTTGTTGAAGAATTCACTTCATTTCACTAATAAGTCTCTCTTTTTCTGAGGGTCTCATTTCTGAAACATTCAAATTGTAGGAATCCAACAAAACTAACAAGATTAGTGATGGGTATCTAAGAACTCTAAAAGACTCTTCGGTATAAGTAAAGTCGGGTCTTTGATGCTTGTGTCGGTAATATAGTCAATGATATAATATAACCAATAAAGTGTTATCTTATATCTGACCCCTCCAACAAACCCCCGTCTTGTTCTTTCCAACTCCATTTAGCAGAAAGGAAGGCATGCTCACTCTTATTCTGAACCAAAATTATTCAAGAATTTTTAAGTGGAATCCAGTATGCATTTTTGATCTGTACAAATTAGGCTTATTTTTTGCCTGTTTGTGAGTCAGAAAGTATTGAAAATTACTGACTCGTTAAAGATGGAAAATCTTCAGAAATTAGTATCTGTGATGACTGGAATTTCCAATTTTATTCTCCTTTAAGGCAGCTTTAAATCTTACAAAAGTTCCTTATGCTGTAGAACGATGCAAGTGTAAACTCAACTTCAGTCTAAAAACAATAATAAAAAGAATGGAAATTTAATAAACAATAAAAAAGGAAAATAATAATAAAAGGAAAATAATATAATAAAGAAAATAAAGGATAATAGAGGAAAATAATAAAAAGAATAGGGCTTTACTTTAACAGTGGATTCCTTCAAGTATTCATTAAAGTAAAGTCGGGTCTTCGGTACTTGCGTCGGTTTAGTTTTTGTATAAAGTCGGGTAGAACTTTGCCAATTTCCGTACCTAAGAAATTAAAAGGTTTCTAAAATCGGAGATATGGATTGCTAATTTTGGTACTTATGAAGACCAATAAGCTAATTTACATGGTAGGATATTACCTAGAGTCGAATAAAGGCTCAAGCTGGAAAATGTCTTGCTAATATTCGAAGCTAACTCACAGGGAAACACATAAAGAAAGAAAATATACTTCTTATATTACAAATATGAAGTCAAAAAATTCTTTTCTACTAAGCCAAAACAATGATATAATTGAATAAAAAAAATTATGGGAAAACATATAATAATATAGTTTCTCACATTTCCAAAAGAAGAGCCATCAGTTACAACCAAGGGTCTGAACACGTTTCTTTCTTCCATAGTTTATAGCCTCCCTACCCTCTCTTTTCATGCTCCGTATGATCTGTGCTCCCTCAATTTTCCCATTATTTCGCCCTCAGACGTGGAGACAAAAATGAAGAACATTGGAAAGTTCAGTAGACGTGTCCGCTAGTCATCCTAATTGAATTGTCAGCCTTTGCTGACAATCTTTCAGAACCTTTGTCCTTACTTTTTAATGAAATTACCTGTACTGGTAAGTTACCAAATTTTTGGAAATTAGGCTTTATTACTTCCGTAAAAAAAAGGTAACGAGCAAGATTTTGATGGTGTCCGGCCCATTACTCTTACTCCAATTTTTCCAACCTATACGAAAGCTTTTTAGCTGATTGGTTGAAAGTAAAAATAATCCCAAATGTTGACCAAATGCAATTCAGAAATTTGCGCTCTACCTCTACCACACACTATCTTGTTCACCTTTTGGACATTATATGTAATAAACTTGAAAAACCAATACCTGGCTCAATGTTATCGCAGTTGAATTACAAAAAGCTTTTGATTTAATTAACCACAATACATTAGTAAAAGAACTAACCAATGACTTCCTAGTTGACCCTATTTAATAACAATAATTTCGTCTTTCCTTTCTAATAGAACGTAAGTCGTCAAATACCTGAATGTATACTCTGATCCCTTACCAATTTATAATGTGTACCCCAGGGAAACCTCTTAGGCTCAAGTTTGTTTCTTACTATGATAAACAGTCTTGATGTCGATTTCCCCGATAGACAAAACATCGTTGACGATTTAACTGTCTTAGAAACATGTTTCAAATATTTAAAAAGTAATCCAATGGACATAGTGGAGTCAATATCAGATGGAGCTTGTTGCTAGTGATATGAGAGTCAACCCCTTAAAGTCAACAATTTTAACAATTAGTGTCTTAAAAACTCCCCCCTATTCTCCTGCCCTATCACCCCTGAAATATCTATTAATACTAAAAAATTACTGGGTGTTACCATCTCAAATGACTTAAAACGGGATTGCCACAATAATGAATTCTTAAAACGTACAAATACTGCATTTCCTCTCCTTAAACTCTTTAATAAATTTAAACGTCTCACATCGCACTGTTTGAGGATTTTTCTTTCTTTTGTCCGTCCTAACCTCGAATACGCTTGTCCTGTTTGTCATCCTGGCGTTTCCAATGAATTGTCGGACAGAATAGAGGCAGTTCAATAAGGTGTCTAAGAATTATCTTCAATGAGGGTAAAGTGCCTTATATTTCCCTTCTTTTGAGAGAAAATCTAGTCACCCTTAAGGGAAGGAGAGCAAAATTTCGTTGTGTTTCGCTAGTAATGCCCTTTAGAGCCCTCTGACAACCAATATGTCACTCTTTATTCAACGTCCATTACCATGAACGGTTTGATGGATACAACTAGTTTGTATTTGTTAGTCTGACCGGGCTTTAGCCGATTTCAGAAAATTTGAGTTCTTTAATTTTACCAGCCGTATCTTTGTAAGAATTTTTTTTATGTCTGGACGGGCTTGTTTTACTCTTTCGATCGAAGTTTGATGTGTTGGAAGAAATGCCGAAACATTATATCTATTGAGAATATATCTTAGTCTTTAGCTTGTAAAAAATTTGTCAATAAATATTAGAAATATCAGGGCTTAACTACTTTTTGCACTAAATCATCTCCTTTTTGCAGTAAATATAGACTTAATTTGTTTCAATGCTCTAATTCTGGACGCCAAATGATTTTGAGACCAAACTGGCTAATCATGACAATACGACAAAAGGTACGACAATGAGAAAAAAGGACGATTTATTACTAGTGAAAAAAAATAAGGAGTATGGGAGAAACTTGTCTTGGCTTCATTTACTATCTTATTACTAAATCTGGTTTATCCTGTTTTCACACTTCTGTGCTTGAAACACTTCTTGAAGATTCCATTACTTAAAAGATGAAATGAAACTTTTCATTTATTGTGTTAGTTTGATAGCATTTCTCACATGTTTGTTTATTGAAGAATTATTGAGTGACCGGAGGTAGTTTCTCTTCTTTCATTTTGATCCTTAAAAAACATCAAAAGCTTTAGTTTCCCGAAACCATGAAAATTGTAGTAAAAATTCTTCTGTATCGAATTTCCCCTTTTCTAGCTTGGTGTGGTACCATAAGGAACATTGGCCGATTCGCATCGTTGCAAACAAAATAGAAAGGGAAAATATATCAAACATTTCGTGGGAACGAACTGTAAGTAAGGAGTGACGCGGTTCAATAGTAACCGAAACACCCAAAAAAACAGAATTTTCATGTCAATAGATATATAAAAAACTATGCTGATTCCAAATATATAAGACTCGTAAAGTTTAGCGTTATCATCAAAGGCTAGGAGCCTGATAAAATTTGCCTTATTTTTGAAAAAGGGAGAAAACACCCCCTAAAAGTCAAAGAATCTTAATGAAAATCACATTATGAGACTCAGAATATCAGAGAACTCTACTGTGGAGGTTTGAAACTCCAATCAGCATAAATGTGGAATTTTTTGTTTTGCCAGGAGAAAAATTACGGATGTCTGCTTATTTGTTGTTTTGTTCTTTGCTTTTTTGTGGGGGTGATAGAACCATATAGAACCATCGTATAGAACCAATGGTCCTAGAATATCGTGACAGGGTTCATTCGATCGGAGGCTATAAGGTTGGTTGGAGACTAGTCACCCTCCCACTTCCCACTTTTCCACTAAATCATCCTATAAAATTTTCATATAGCCATTTTGTTCAGCATAGTTGAAATGTCCAGTAACTATGCCTTTGGACATAGCATGAACCCCCACATCCGCTGAGGAAAGGTTTCCAAGTAATAAAATAATAAAAAAAAGTAATAGAAAAAAAACTTAGAATAAAAAGTAATAAAAAAAAACTTGTTGTTTGATTTTATTAAATGTATGCATAGGCCTACAGACATACAGGATTAGCGCTGTTTACGTAAAACAGATATAAACAAATGTGTTTAAATCAACCGGTACAGAAAATACATATCTCATTCATATTTCACAGGCTTGAAGTCAAATTTTTATTTAGTTTGTTTTCTTCTTTTGTATCCTAAGTTTTGACATTATTAGATGTAACAACTCTATTTTTATTTACAGACAATATATATTCCGGATGTGGCATTTATTTTCTTTTGTGCCGGTTTTTGGGTTTCATTTATTCATTTGTTGTAAGTTCTGTACGTTTTGAATTTGAATCATTGTAGGATTTAATTTATCCTTGTCTTAGGTGTTATTATGTCTTTTTCTTTCCTTGAAAACTATTTTTTTGAAAATTTATTTTTAAGATTAATTACAAAAAGGGGATTTCTGTCATTTCTAATTCTGAGGATTTTCACTCCCCAATAGTACTTGAATGAGGGAGATGTGTTATTGTCAGCATAAAACCAGAATCCAAGTTTAAGATCCCGTGAATTAGTACAATAACTGTGACCTATGAGTGATAGTTACGGAGTAGCACAAGCAACATCGTTTCCTTGACTCAAATCTTCTAAACCTGCCACAGAAGTCCAAGCTACTAACGTCTACCTAATTCAATTGAGATCCAATAAGCTCTCTTATGGATACAGTGACAATCATTGTGCCCTCCCTCACAGAAGTCTGATCGACCACGTGTACCTTAGACAATCCTGTATCATCTAACCATATTTTTTTTTTATAATGAATTCTGACTTAGGCGGATAACAAGAGATTTTGTTTAGCGGAATCAAATGGGCGCAAAATTCAAGAAGTTTTTCACTTTTACCCTTAACAAACGCATATAGCACCTCTAGAGCATTTGGTTTTAAAAATAAAACAATAATTTTCCAAATTTCCATCATAACTTTCCATAATTTCCATCATCCTGCCTTAACCTAAATATAAATATTATTCCTAAGGAAGGTAGGTCAGAGGTTAAATCCGTAATCATCTGAAAATTCATTAAATTAATACCTAAATGAAATGTGGAATATATGTGTGGAAATGAAATGTTTAGCGGAATCAAATGGGTGCAAAATTCAAGAAGTTTTTCACTTTTACCCTTAAAAAAACACATATAACACCTTTAGAGTATTTGGTTTTCCGTTGAAAAAGCGACTTCAGTTAAGAAACAATAAAGTTAACACCGAAGAAGAAGAGAAGAATTGAAATAAGTTTTGAGCTTTTTTCTCTTTTTTCACTTTTACCCTTAAAAAAAAAACACACAAAAAAACACCAGAATCTTAATTTTATAATTAAATGAGCATTAAGTTTTCTGAAATAAAAGCAGAGTGACGATAAAACTTGGTTTGATTTTTATTTACAAACAATATAGATTCCGAATATGCAAAATTAAGTAAGTTCCAAGTTAACCATCTAAATTTATTTGATATTTTTTTATTATTTGAGCAAAATTTGTGCAATTTTTGAATGGAGTGAAAATACCCGCAGAAAAGTTTGCAATCCTGATAAAAACTACACCATCAAATTTAATCGCTCGAGATCCTCACACCAGGGTTTTCAAGCCCCTATATATGAAAATACCAAATGTTGCAGTAATTCCATAATCCCAGCTTGACTTATATACAATGAAACTAATGAGAAAATTAAGGTTTTATAGTATTTCAACCAATATTATGCTGGTTGGGTCAAAAATTTCAAGTTACACCCTCTTTTGTAATGTAAGTGTGAAACTCTGTTTAGATTGTATATCTATTAGGTTGTATGTATTTCAGAGGGCTTCTTCTTGGACTGGCGTGTAATGACGGGATATCATGTGTTGAATTGGAGCTGAGTGGAAGTGCTCTTTCTGCCATAGGTGCACACGTACTTGACTCCTGCATCCATGGAGTCAGATGCCTTTCATCTCTCAACATATCCGATAATGGTAAGTTTTTAAACATATTTTTATGATGTTCAGTTTTCAAGAAATCCGGACTTGAAGCTAGACACGATATAGCCTTAGAGAAACAAAACTTGGTAATTGCCGAAATCTACAAGTTTGTTTGATTAATTTATATGTCAATAAAATTAATATATCACCAAAACAAGACTTAAGGTTAAGTCTGTTATAAATGTAGGCTTATAAAACTTGTAATAGGCAAGATACATTGTTTAACGTGATTATTCAACTCGCTAACAGATGTTGAGCTGATTTCGTAATAAATCAGCTGTGAAGCAGGGTTGTGTTCTATCCTCATTTATATGGATCATTTTGATGGACTTTGTCTTAAGGAGCACATAAAAGACAATGGGAGAACACGGAATTAAATGGGAAGGAAAAACTCTCCTGGGCTTGGATTATGCAGATGATTTGAGCATCTTAGATGAAAGTTTGAGCAAAAGAATGAACTTTAGAGGTTTTGCGAGCTCAGGATGCTAGAATAGTTTTAAAGTTAATGTTAAGAAGACTGAGTCGCTAAAGCTAGGAATAAGTGATAATGAAAAGGTGACGCTGGGTAACGAAAAGATTGATCATGTGAAAACCTTCATTAACCTTAAAGTATTTTCAGTAAAGACGGTGTGAGCAGTGAAGATGTCAAAAGTAGAATAGCCAAGGCTCAGTGTGTTTTTTCACCGTTGAAAAAAGTTTGGAAGAATAGGAAGATAAATCTGCAAACCAAGAGTAGCTTATTGAAAGCTAGAGTGACGACAGTCGTCAAATATTGTTCTGAAGCATGGGCGCTCCGAAAAATCGATGAAGATTTGCTTGATGTTTTCCAGAAAGATTGTTCTGGGTAATGGGCTGACTGACAGTATTTCAAACAGTAGGCTGTAAAAAGGTTTGGTTAAATCCCGCTTTGTAGGGCTATAATGAGAGAAAGGTTGAGATGGCTAGGGTACGTTCTGCGGATGAAGGATTACAAATTCGGACGATCGCCTCGTAGACTCTAATTTTTGCAGCAAGACTTATGCTTCGATGCTTTCATAGTGATATATTGAGCTGAGCAAAGCTGGCAGAGGCTGGTTGAATACGCCTTTCAGTTTTGCGGTTCGACCTTCCGCCCCCCAGAATTGACAAGGACCTGATTTAGAAGAATTTTCCCACTTGGTGAAAACTGTTGCTGTCCAGGGATATACAAGGGAGACTTTGAGTATTGACAGATATCATTTTGGTCTTTGTTGGATTAATTCTTAATCCAGTAATGGCAAAGTAGTATGCAACTTTGTTCAATAATATTTGGACTTTCAGTGGATCTGAACTGGGCAATATCATCAGCATAGCTCAGATAAGTGAGTTGAACACCTTTTCCTGCCGTCACTCCAACTCTCTTCGTAATCCAATCTATTACCTAATTAAAGAGGATGGGGGATAGGCCGTCGCTTTGCTTTACCCCTAAATCCACAGCGAAGCTATCAGATTCCTCACCATAAGCTCGCGCCCTTAACTGCGTGCTCTCTTATTATTGTTTCAGAGTTCAGAATGAGAACAGTTAAAATCGGATACTACATGAACATTACTAAATCAGTGAGTTTATTTGTGTGAATTAAATTAATATATCACAAAAATTGGCTTGGGATTATAGTGACTCAATGACTATGACTTATTGACTATGACTATGACGTAATCAACTCAATGACTTATTATTATTATAATAAGCTTAAGACTGCGGACAGCTTAAGCTTGGATCTCCTACTCCAAGTACGAAAAAAACATTATATGCTGTAATTGTAAGGAACCCACAACCGGGGCTCAGTGACCCTATCCTACGCATGAAAAAACATCGAAACTAAAGTGATTAATAAAGCGCCTCAAGCAGTTTTTTTGTACCCGATAACTATTCAAGAACTGATTCGGAGGTCTCAGTGGAATGTCTTGTCAGTCCTAATCAAATCAAATTTGTCATTCACGCACTTTTCGCCTGGAGTTTATCGACAAACCCACTCTGAACGCAGTCCTGGAGTCGGGAATCCGCATTGGATACGAAATTCTCCGCGCTAAGCCCTTTCAGTCGATTCCGCATCGATGCTTTCGCTGTCAAAGTACTGATCACCTGATTGGAGCTTGACCCTGCTCACCAGAACATCCCAAGTTTTCCAGATGTTCTGGTCCTCGTGTGAATTCAAAGGAAAACCTTGCCAGGTCTTGCCAAAATGTGCAAATTATATCATGGAACACGTAAGCTTTAGTCTAAAATGTCATAGAGTGAGACTAAATGCCTGGGATGGTCCCTACGACAATAAATCGTTGGATCGTGTTATAACTAATGGAAAATGTTCACCTCCAATTAATTTATCTCTTCGACTATGTGATTTTGTTTCCCACAATAAAAATATTTTGCTATCATTTAATGTTAGTCTCCAAAACATTTTACAAAGCTTGTCAACACAATCCTTCCAATTCGTATCAACCCATCTCAATTGCTTGCTATCGCTGGAATCTTGTGGTATACTCCGAGCTCTTAAGCAAGTGAATAAGTATGAGTCTCTCGATGGTGATGGTCTTTGCTTCAATTTTTTTGCTTATGATTGTCCTGAACTACTGAAGTATTTGAAGTTATTGTTTCAAATGTGCTTGGCACAGTGCATTGTGCCAGATAGTTTTTCATCCTGTTTTATAACATCCGTTGTTAAGAGGGGCAAGTACCCAGTGCTTGCTGTAGTTACCGTCCTATCACTGTGTCTTGTTTTGTTTGTAAGCTATTTGAGTATGTGCTGGTACCGTCCATAAACTCCAAGTATGATTTTCCGCCACTCCAGCTTGGTTTTAGAAAATGTATGGGCTGCCGTCAAGCTCACCATATTGTGGATGGGCTAATGAAACAAGCTGTAGCTCAAAAAAGTCCTCTGTATTGTTTGACCGCTGATATATGTAGTGTTTTTATGTAATTCATTCAAATGCTCGTTTTCTCTAGCAATGTCTGGCGTTAATCTTTCTATTGTTTCCGTGCTTAAGTATTGGTTTGGTAATTCTTCAGTTAGGATGGAGTGGAATGGTACTTTAGGGGACCATATTCCTGTTAAAAAAAGGCGTTAGGCAAGGTGTCGTGTTATCTCCATGTATATTTAAGTGTGTTTTAGCTTCGTGTCTCTGACGTTTTCAACCGTCAGTTTTTTATAATGATAGTTTAGGCATTAGTCACGTTGCTTGTGCTGATGATGTTCTACTTCTTAGCCGGACAAAAAAAAGTCTAATTGCCGACTTTGACCTGCTTTCAGCCGCACTGTCTGCAGTAGGCCTTTCAATTAATGCTGCCAAATGTGAGTTTTTGTGTTTTGGGAGTCCCCCACCAGCATCGTCTCTTTGCTTAAGTTCTTCAATTATACCATGTTCAGCAAATAATAAATGGTTTGGTCTGACCTTTTTCCACGTCACTTTCGTCTACTTGCTCCACTATTACGTCCAGCGTGCTGAAAAGTATGCGGGTTGGTTGCAGAAAAATTTTGCCCAATCGTGGTCAGTATATCCGAAAAGGACTTTGCAGTCTTCGTTCTAGTTTTTATGCCCCTGCTGTTTCTTATCTTTCTGGTTTTGCTTTCCTCCTTCGCAAGAAGGATACGCAGAAAATGGCCCAGGATATTTTTTTACTGTAAATATCTGCTGCGTTTGCCACGCTAAGACCGGAACCATAGAATAGTGTCTAAATTTGTCATTGTTGATGCGCCCTCTCGACTGAAACAAATATCTCTAGATCTATGTTTTAAAACTCAGCAAATGATTGGTGATTTTGACCTTCATTGGCTATTTGTGAATTCAGTCAATTTATTTATGGTGTATTATAGAATCGTGTGTTTTTTTTTTTTTTACTCCACAGTTGTTTCCATTGTATTTTGTGGGTTTTAAATAAATAAATATGCTTTCAAAAGCTCTACGAAACGTGAGGACATTCCATCTTCTTCTACGATAGGCCAGAGAGCTTCTCGCTTGACTGAATCGAAGGCTGTCATGAAATCGACAAAGATAATTATCAGCAGCAAATATGATCTGTGGCATATTTGAAAGAGCAGACTAAAACGTAAAAATTGGTTCGATAAAAGAACTTTGGTTCGAAAGCCAGTTTTTTCTTTCCTTATTCACTTTTCTCGGGCCTGTTTAAACCTTTTCAGTAGAGGAATAGCAAATACTTTTCCCGCGAAATCAGCAACAGCGATTTCACGGAAATTCTTACGCTCTGACTTGTCGCCTTTTTTGAAGAGAGAAAGAAGGACTAAAACTTTTTAATCATAAGGAGAATTCTTTTTCGTCCAATTTCGTCAAACAGTGGTTTGAGTTGAGCTCCGACAATCTGATCCCCAGCTTTAGATAGTTCTGGACGTAGACTATCTAGACCAGGAGACTTGTGGTTTTTCAGTAATAGAATGGCTTTCCTTATTTCGTCATTATCAGGTCCAAGACAAAATTCATAAGGTGCTCGGAGGAACTCTGAAGGAACACTTGGTGCTATATGCGGGTGATGAGATGAGCTCAGGAGCTGTTAAAAATGTTCTTTCCATCTTGATATTCTCGCAGACTTTATTCTTTTGCCCATCTTTCAAGCGGATAGTCTCAGAAACCTGTTGCTTCCTACCGGTGGCGTATTTCAGCAACTGGTAGAGCTTATGAATGTCGTGCGTCTTAGATGTGGCTTCTATAGAATTCGCCCTTTGTTGTCCAATAATCATTACTTTAAGATACTAAAAATAAAATAAATGATAACGTCAGAGATATAATTTGGAATGCTGGTTCACAAACCTTCCTATTGTCTAGGTGAACAAATCGAGGCCAAATATGCATTTATGCTAAATAATTCTTCCTTTACTTCTGGGACCGGGAGAAATCATTCAAAAGAATGTTTGTCTTTTAGTATATTAGGATTCGCTCTGCACATTGATAATGGATAACAACGGTTAATGGAGCCCCTTCAAACAACTATAACTGGTATCGTCAAGTCTGGGGATGAACGTCTTTTTATTATCAGTAAATTTCAGATGCATTATGGACCAAGGGCGAACTCGGCGACAAATTTCGGAGGGAGATGGATAAATTGGCTGAGGGATGGTAGTACTGGTTCAAAAGGATAAATGAAATTTTTAGCGTATGAGGTACATTTTTTATTGAGACAATACTGTAAATACCTAAAATAAAATAAAATCAAGCCACCTTGGTTTGTTGTGGGCTAGCTTATACAAAACGCCTTCATTATCGAATGGAACATCTCTATATATGGATAATAAGGCCAATCCATTAAGCCGTTTCTGACCTGAGGCATTCCTGGCATAAGATTTTACTCTTCTAAGGGTAGACAAAGAACGCTGGCATGTAGCCGTAATGACGGGCATTGTTGCGACAATCTTTAGAAATCAATACAGAGAGGAGAAAATATTTTTGTCACCTTCTTTTATGCCCGTTATGAAATATTTTGGTGCCACGTTTCCTGACTGTATCCATATTCTCCTCCACAATGCTAACTCAGCTTGTAAGCTTCCCCTATAGCTGTCTGCAAAAAGATACCAAATTCAGTCAGAGAATCCGATATATCCTTTTTCTTCTTCGTAGAGGGAAATACAGTGCTGAGGAAGTAGGTATTGCAGTGACTCCAGCAACTTTCTGTGACTAAAGAGTCTCTGATGCACCTACTACAGAAAGCAGTCCATAAATGAAACAAACACGAAAGGCTGTTATATTTTTAGGATCTATGAAAACAAAGAAAGAAAATAATAAATGAAAAGAGAAAAATCAAATAGGTAAAAAACGAGGATTTTATCAGTCAGTAGCAAAATATGAAAAAGAAGCAAATATTTCGACAAGGACCTCCGCCAAGTCTGCCAACGACTTGATGGAGGTCCTTGTCGAAATATTTGCTTCTTTTCCATATTGTGCAACTGACTGATAAAATCCTTGTTTTTCACCTATTTGATTTTTCTCTTTTCATTTATTACTTCCTTTCTTTGTTTTCATACGTCATGCATAGCCAGTATGGTCTCAGAACGTATTTATTTTTAGGGTCCTCTTGCGTTCATCCTAATTATCCCTCTACGTTTGTTTTGGAACTCATCTAGGAACTCTAATGCTGATTCCAGCATCTTGACACAGCTCAGTTACTTCAGTAAAAAGTAGAACAAACATAGTTTCACTCCGTTCGGTCATGTCTTTAACTTCGCTCTTAAAATCGTGAGGGCGTTTGATAAAGTATACGAGATCTATTGTTTCTGATTGCAAATATGCCGGCCAATTTTGTGATAGACTGAAAACTTTACTGACAATAACCATAGCTGTAAATAGCTGCAATAAAACTGCATCTCTCAATAGCAGATAGCAAAGAATAAACTTTGCTTGAAGATTTAGGATCTGAATTAGGATCTTCTTGAATTTCTCCCATAACCTTACAGAAAATAATAAACATGTCTTTAAACGGAATGATTACTTGTAAGTGCTCTACCCATCTAGTTTCGCATTGTTTTTCGGTTATACACCATAACTACGTATGTTTTTGTGAGATATTTACATGAAACTCGTAAAGAGAGAGTGTATATCCAAATTTTAATTAGAGTATACGATCACTTTCTGGGCAAACTTTGCTTGATTTCATAAAGGGATTAGCTCAGTCGCTGAATAAAACTTCAAGAATCAGCTGAATATACGAAATCCTGAAAATCTATAAGTTGCTAGACAGATACGAAGGTGAGATGGGAACTAGGGCTGAAGGCCCGTATTTATATCAAACTGTGGCAAATTAGGCCCCCCCCCACATTCTTCCTCTCTCAAATTAATTCACCGAAAGAAACTGGCTCTTATTCAATGACATATCAGAATAGCTTCCAAGCTTCCAACTAGCAAAACCTATCTCCAGTAGCAATGAATTTTTCGTTGCTTATGATTCTATTTAAAACTGGTGTTAAATGACGCTTTTAACAGGGGCTTCTTTTTTTTTGATGTGTCGCTTTAAATTTCAATCCCTGTTTAAATTTCATCACTTTAAATTTCAAGTAGAAGTTTAAACAGCGATATGTATAGTTTTTTCTGTATATATTAGGGAAAATTAGTAATTTGATTTATATGAAAAAGACCTGCTTATGCGGTTTTTGGTAGTAGTGGGTGCCAAATAAATAACAACAAAAAACAAAGGAAAATAGGCTGAAAAATATGGCATCAAGCAAGTTGAGAAGCCCTTCTTTCCTTCGAAAGTGGAGGTATTTTTGGGAGATTTTTAATGTTGAACTTAACGATATCAACGAAAAAAGTTGTCAAATTTGTAGGAGGATCATTTTTTAGTTTTATGTTGTCATGTTTTTTTGTTTTTTTTTTTAAATTGAGGTAAAGAAAGCTAAAAATCGCTAAGATCGCATTTAGAGGTGATAGACACGGGTTATGGTGCCAATTAGGAAGAGTTTTTCATTGGAGAAAGTCAGGGAACGAATGAAATCATTTTTAAAACCATGCTCACTACGCATGACAATGCGAGAATTTTTTTTTTCGGTGTGATCTGACGCTTTATTATATTTTCAGCTTTGGATGGTGAATTGGCAAATATTATTGCTTCCGCTAGTCGAAACAAATCTTTGAGAACCCTGAATATTTCCAAGAATTTACAAAATGTGAAGTCAAAGCACATCGCAGCAGTTACTGAATCCCTAGTCACCCTGCTACAGGTGAAGTATTTACCATTGTTGTTTATCCACGCATGGTAGAATTCTTCAGGATTGGTCATATTAGCGCAGCTACAATCTCCTAATAGGGTAGATTACCTACTATTAGAAAACGCAAGAAAAGTATACCAAAAGGGCCGGACACACGTAGCTTTTTCGGGCAAAGGCTTCAGAAGCTCAGTGTGCAAACGATAGGGGTAAAAAAATAATGCCATTTGCGCGGGATTTTCATAGCTGAACATCATGGACACCGATAATCTACTGTAGGTTATCACTTGTTGCATGACTAATCTCAACTTAATAATTAGCTCTTTTATTATTAAAATTTTTAATATGTAAGATTTTTATTCATAAAAAAATTTATTAAATGAAAACTCTTCCATTACTAGATTATGAAGTTCTTTTATTATTAAATGCATAATTATTATTATTTTTATTATTTAGTTTTTTGGTTTTTCAGCGAAAGGAAACGATTGAGGATTTCTTTTTTTGTCTTATTTTTCATGATCACGATGAAATTCAGTGTTGTTTTTGTAAATCGGCACCGAAAACTAGAAATTTTCCAGGCTCAAATTGGCACCATTTTGGTAAAACACCACCGAATAAAGCTATGTGTGTCCAGCCCTTAATAATAGCAGCTTGCTGAAACGTCACCTAAACTAGCTGAAGATCAAAGTTGTATTTTTGTTCCAGTAATTAAATTTTATAAAAACAATAAGTCAATAACAAGGCATCTATTACACGTAGGTTAAACACTAAACAGGATTTCTAAAGTGAAGCTATGTGAAACACAATTTTGCACTAATAAAAATAGTATTTATTCAGTTTGATTCCAATAGATGTGGCCCATATTTATATAATTGCATTTCGCAGCGACTTTCTTGTATTTTTATGCAATACTTTTGTGCTTAAATGCAAAAATCTCCGGCATGGCATTTTGTACATTCCACTACAAAAAAGGGAATTTGTTCTTTTAGTAAACAAAATAAATGTGAGATAAAAATAGAATTGTCAAAGAAAATGAACCTGATAAATTTATTCCGCTGTAAAGTATCATAGTTAACCCTATGGACACTTCACCCCCTTTTTTCTAAAATCCCTACATTCCCTTCAATCAGCGGTAATAATTTTTCTATTCCACAAAGCTATTAACTGAATTTACTGCATGCACTTATTCATAAAAGAATTTAAATTTGAGCAGTTAAGGCTTAACAGCTTTAATTGTGTGGCACTTTCTGTTAAGGCTGAGCAATTAAGGCGGTTTCAACTCTGGGGCATACACCCAGCTACCCAAACACACCAGATGCACAGATGTTTTGCAAAATAGTAGCACCTAAAACATAAGGCATGCAGACCCGCTATACTTTACCCCCATCCCCTAATGTCCAAATATATAACCCAATTTGTTTTTAAAGTATCATATTTTTATCTTACTTAGGTATATTTCATCAGGATTGAGTGTCAGAGAAACATATTAGAGGAATATTAGGTAAGGGCTATGTGAAAAGTACCAAAACTTCTGTTTTAGCGAAAGTTTGGCTCACTTCTTTTTTGGATTAAAAGTGTCAAATTTGTATCCTTGGCTGGTACAGTTGGCGTAAATTATATTGAAGCTTGTTATTGATACACTGTTAAATTTGATACCTGGCTTTTTTTTAGTTACGTATCTTATAATTTTCTTGTTTTTTCTGATGACATTATGTACTTTTGCTTTCAATCAAACGTACCAGCTGGAATTCACAAAATGACTTCACAAATTTGGGTTTTTCAGAAGCATTTGTTCAGGCCATTGGTAAAAGTGCAACTAAATTACTGAGGATTTTTGGGCAAAATCTGGGCTATATAGAGTTATATAAATGGTATGCGTTACCTTGCTTCCAATTTCCCTTGTTAAAAGTTCCCCTCCAAGCGTCGAGATATAGGCACAGGGAAATGTTAATTGTGCGCAATCGTTGGTAAAGAGTAGAAGTAGGATTGGCATTGACCTCATTTGAACTAGACTGAAAATAAATTGTGTAAATTCGTTTATATTAAACAAGTTATATAATGAATTATGTAAACCTCCCTCGTTTAAATTTTCCAAAGTTCTTTAATAAACACTACTACTGCTAACTACTCATTGCAGTACCAGGTCATCTGAGGCGAATATAGCTCTACAAGCTCCTCCTTCTTTCCTGACTATCCAAAGCCTACTCCCTCCTACATGGCTTCAATTGAGCTTCTTTTATATGACCTTTAATTATTTTCTATGACCACTTCCCACCGCACATTTAATGACGTCTGCTTTTCAATTCTCTCTAGATGGATGGTCGTACAACAAGTTTGCTGCCTTCTCCCCTATAAAGTATCATCTTTATAATTTTTGTGTATACTAGGCCTAAGTTTTTTGCTATTATTTGCCTGTTATTTGCTCCCCCCTCCCTACCCATACTATTATTGGCTTAAGAAAAAGTTCTCGCAAAAATACCTTTTAGCAAAATATTAATATTAGGGTGACTGTTTAGGAAGAAGACTGCTCTTTAGAAGTCTTACTGCTGGCGGATTGTAGGCTTAAATGTGAAGCCTATGGAATTATCAATGCACTCGAAACGAACAGAAGCCTCTTGAAGTTAGATATAAGGTATTGTTTTTGTATGTTTTTTTGTACAATAAGTGTGTATCCACTTCTAAGTATATTTACATAATTAGAATTGAATTTTTCATTTAGGTAATTGGTCATTTGGAGTAGAAACACCATTTTGAAAATGAACTATTCTGTGCTGGAAATTAACACTAATGTATGTGAAAAATGTCACTCCTATTTTCATAAAAAAAAAAAAAAAAAAAAAAATATGTAAAATATTAAATGTATTAAAAAAATATATATTTTATTCTTCTTAATGTGTTGCTGTGAATTCAGTCCTGGAATTCGTTTTTTGATAGAAATCCTTTCTTTCTGCAATCCTTCCCGAAATTTCAGAAAAATCTCTTTTTTCTTTTGCACAAAGTATTAACGTCTCTAAAGCCTTTTGTTCGAAATAATGCGTAGTGAATATAGGATCCGGAGGAAGAACAAGATAAAAAAAGAAGTGAAACAGATGAGCCATGAATGCTACTACCACTACTGCTAGCAATTTACTGCAGCATCAAGCCACTTTAGGCAAATACAGTTGCCCAGTCTCCATCTCCATCCCAATCTGTTGAAAGCTTCCCTCTTTAAACTCTCCTAAGAATCTCCAGTTTCCATTAAAACCTTTCTGACGGGTCCTTACCACTCCAGTCGGGGGGCGGCCTCCTTTTTGCTTAGCCCTAAATGAATGGTCGAAAAAGACCATCTTTGGCAATCTGTTATCTGCCTTTCTCGACCTTTCTTTCATAGCCCTAGAAAGTGGTACAGAACTGCATTGTTCGCACAGCTTACTGCTTGGAATGCGATCAGTCAAACGGGTACCCAATACAATCCTTAGACAATTCCTCTGCAATCCGCCGCTACTTCTAATATTGATCCTCGTGGAGTTATTTGAATTTTTTACTCTATGTTAATTCTTTAATTTTTAAATTTGTCTGGCGATAAATATTGCTCTTATATCAGTTTGCTGGACCTAACTTCTTTCTATGATTAACATAATGACTCATAACTTAATTGTATAAAAAGTTCTATAAATAAGTAGATGCAGACTAAAATAAGAACCTTTTTACCATTCGTTCACTACCAAAGTTGCATTTCTTTTTTTATACTTTTTTTTGCATTTTTGAATTTATTAAAAAGACATATAAGGATGTTTCGTAGTTCAATTCAAGACCACAGTTTAAAATTATTAATGTAAGTTTAAGTTTGTAAGTTATGTAAGTTTGTAAGTTATTAATGTAATTATTAATGCTTCTTGAGCATACGTGCATGGTGGTTGTCTTTCTGACGTCCACCCTCGAAATTTTAAGATCTTTAATTTATGTATTTATATAAATTATATGTTACTTTAATTTATATATATATTACTTTTCTTTTTGGTGCTTATCGTATATGTGTAAATCCTTCTAGAGAGATGGCGTTTCCTCTAAAATAAGCGGCATAGTTTCAAATAGATTAGGAATTTTCCATGCGTATCATTATTTCATTTAACAAATACTTTTGATGATCAGTCTATAGACAAATTTTAAAATAAATCGTACATATTTTCTTGTTTTTCAAACTGTTTTCTGTCTCGTAAATTCAAATCCAGCCATCTGGTAAAAAAAAAAGTTTTCTCCTTGCTATTATAACCCTATTGAAGTACCCTAAGAAAACAAAAAAGGAATTACAGTGTATGAAATAGCAACCGTAATTTAGCGTTGACAGCTATGTAGACTGAGTAAAAAACTTATACAGGCGTAGCCTAAAAGCTACTTCTCTCTCTCTCTCTCTCTCTCTCTCTCTCTCTCTCTCTCTCTCTCTCTCTTTCTCTCTCTCTCTCTCTCCCCCTCTCTCTCTCTCTCTCTCTCTCTCTCTCTCTCTCTCTCTCTCTCTCTCTCTCTCTCTCTCTCTCTCTCTCTCTCTTCAGATCTATCTACTTGTCTATATGAGCTTATAATTTTTTTTAGTGGGAATATAATTGGAGATGCTGGAGCCAGGCTGTTAGGGAAAGCATTGCAGATAAACACAGTTCTTCAAACGTTGGTAATTGACCGAAATTCGATTGGATTCCAGGGACTTTCTGACATTGTTTACGCTCTTGAAAGGTAATATCGGACTTTCGTTGGTAATAGATATCAATTTTCTTGTCAATTGTGTTAGATCTACTCTTCTCGGGACAATTTTCTAAAGACATGGTGGAATTTTACAAAATGAAATTTTACCTTTATGCTCAGGATGATACACAATAAGTGTTGAGACAGTTGTCTTAACCTCATATTGGGATTCCCAAAATAAAATTTTTATCCTTATGCTTAGGATGAGGTGTTTATAGACAATAATTGTCTTGTGGATTGTCAAGGGACAATTGTTTTCCGGTTTTGTCTTGGAATAAAAATATTTTGCCAATAGGAACTAACATTCTTAAAAAACAGTATTTCAGTGACAATATATACCAAAAGAGTATCGTTTGGTTATGATTTTTTCAAATATTCAAGATTCATTAACACTAATACGCATCAAAAGGGTTTATACCCATAATAAGAATATTGCATAATCTTGAAAGAAAGGGAATTCCTCTGAAAAATCGTCTGTGAACTTGATGGGATTTACAGCTCTAATTCAACATATTTAAGAACTCTAGATTAAAATTGTCAAATCCCTAGTTGTTAAAATATGAAGTTTTTTTTTCAGAGAAGGATAATCAGGGGTGTATGTTCTGTATTTTTTTTTCTTTAGGCCAAGACTTATTGTATCAAATCAGTTGTCGTCGAATTTTTAGAGGCGGCTTATTTGAACGGAATCCTGAAGTTTTAGAATAGAATAGAATAGAATATATTTATTCACTACAATAGCCGGAGCTAGCATTAGCATGTCATGACAAAAATAATTTATACCTTCAAAAACACTCACAGGAAAATTTAAACAAACAATATATAAATCAAACATTAAATATTAGTCGCGTCAATATTATTAAAATGACGGGTAAAATATGGAACAAATGATTTGCGATATCTCTCAGTACTATTGGCTGAGCAAGTCAGTAACTGTGGACAATTGTTTTTTATTTGTCGAAGTCTAGTAACTGGTCCACCAGTTGGGGGGGCTCGCAAAGTTGGGTAGTAGACGACAATGTGCTGGGGAATTTAAACAATTTAGTCCAAATCTATATGTTAAGCCATGTCTACGACTATCAAGTGAGTCCAAATTGAGTTGTTTCAGGGCATCTTCGTAAGTTGAGTAGTTTTGTCCAAGTATAATTTTTACAGCTCTTTTTTGTATTGTCTCAAGTCTATCTGTTTGATCTTTTGTCAATCCCGGATGCCAAGCAGGGCATGCATACTCAAGAGAAGGTCTAACATAGCTGCAGTATACAGACTTTAAAACCTCAGTTGGTGTACCAAATCTTTTTAGGTTGGAAAATGAATGTAAAAGCGAGGCGCCTTTTTTAGTCAGATAGTCAACGTGCGAATTCCATCTTAAATCATCGTCCAAAAGAATCCCAAGTATTTTAACAGTTTTCTTTGTTGGCAGTATGGAATTATGAGAAGAGTGGTTGTTACCCTTTAGGAAGGAAAATGTCATATAAGAGCTCTTAGTTTCACTGACCGCCAGTTTTACCTTTCCTAATTCAGCTTTTAGATCATGATAGATTTTGATCAAGTCAGACTGTTCAGTAGTCGGAGGGCTTAGTCGCAGTATTAAAACAGTTAAATCATCAGCAAATTTAAAACGCTCACGTATTGTTGTTAAAATACGGTTAAAAATAATAAGAAAAGAAAGCGGGCCTAATTTAGTCCCTTGTGGCGAACCACAAAAAATATTTACAAATTCAGATGGCTCATGATCAGGAAGTTGGACACACTGAGATCTTTCAAAAAGAAAACTAGCTAGCATTCGTACAACAAATGGACGGGCACCCATAGCCTTTGCTTCTTCCACAACTACATTATGATCAAGACTATCAAAAGCCTTAACTATGTCTGCAAATAATGCTTCAACATAGGCCCCATTATTCTCTAAGTGCTTAAGGATAGTATCCAATAATGCAACCAAATAATGAACAGTACTATGCCCGGATCTAAATCCAAATTGTTGGGGATCAATATTATCATTTATGTCCTCAAATAAACAATCAAAAATAAAACTTTCAAATACTTTTGAGAGAGCTGGAGTTTTCGAAATCGGCCTCATCTCGGTTATATCTTTAGGTGCCTTGCATTTGGGGATTGGCGTTACATATGCCTGTTTAAAAATACATGGGAAAACACCATCAATAAAACATTGGTTAAAAATTGCCGTTAAAGGAGTAGATAAAAGATCAGCACACTCAATAATCAATTTAATTGGTATCTCACTAGGATAACTAGATTTACGAAAATCAAGTGCCTTTAACTTTTTAGCAACTGAACAAATCTCTAGTATAGGGATATTTGAAACTGAATCATTCGGTGGTAATGTTCTTAGTTGCGGATGAATTTACAAACAGATGCAAAAAAGTTATTAATTTCACTAGGTAACAGGGGTTTACCATTGACATCTCTCACTTCAACTCTGCTTACTTTTTTCCCGATAATGTTCTGAACTAAGTCATGGAACTTCCTTGGGTTGGATTTATATATTTTGCTTATTATTTTAGACCCATACTGCTTACGAGAACATCTTATTTTATATACAATTAAATTTCTTACTCTTTTGAAATCTTTTTACGGATCCTACTACTACTACTAATAACTATTAACTACTAATTTACGGATCCAGTTAAATGCAATTCGTTCCTCACTTTTATCAGATTCCGAATCTCTTGAGTAATCCATGGTTTATCATTAGATTTCACATATATTTTTTTTTTGTGGGAAAATTTCACAGTATTTTTCGAGTAGTTCCTTACAGAATAAACTTGCCATTTTGTCACCGTCAGACAATGAGAGAATATCACGCCAGTCACGATCTGTGAGCCAATTCTTGTAGAGATTTACTAGTTCAGGTGAGAAAGGCCTGTACACCGCACTATTTATTTGTCGATTTGGGATAAAATGATTGGGTGTCCAAGCAACACACAAGTGATCACTCAAACCTAATGGGGGTAATGTAACTGGAGTATTATAATATTCAGGACAGTTGCTAAAAATGAGATCCAACATACGGTTACCTCTTGTGGGCACATTCACAACCTGCTTAAGTGATAGTGAACTACTTAGCCATTTGGCATCTAAGTCATTAAAGTCACCACACATTATGATACCAGCATTAGGGTACAAAGATCGTACATTGTCAGTGCAATTCTGTAAGTAATTCACAAGGTCTTTACGATAGGGGCCACGGGGCGGATAGTAAACAACACATATCACCAGTGATGCCACTTCCTTGGGAAGCTTCTTAGGCCTGCACCACAACCATAATACTTCAAAACCATGCTTATTTGGTATATTACTGAAAGTGAGAACTCGATTTCTTATAGACGATCGACAAATAATACCAACACCACCACCATGTGTTACTGAAATATCATTGGGTGTCATTCTAGGTTTGAAATAGGTATCATATCCTTCAAATGCTACAACATCTTCAGTCGCGGACCATGATTCACAGATACAAGCAATATCAACCAGTTCATTCTTCAAGCATAGTTCAACCTCTTCTAATTTGTTCATAAGTGACCGGACATTTGATAATAGTATTTTCGGAAATATATAGGGATGAAAGGGGGGCTTTACACTGCGGTCTCGAATCTCCTTGCCAACACATTGAATCGGTTCCAAGTTGGGATACTCGGAAGACATGGTTTGAGGGGTGGGTGAATCTTTGATTTCTTTGAAATTCCAAATTGGTTGGTTGTTAGTACTGGATATATTGTCGGAAGGCTGGCAGATGTTGGTTCTTGCCAGTTTCTCCAAGTTTTCACGAGGAGTGGTTGGTATGAGGGGGGAGGGATCTGCATTGGCTGATTTAAGACAGGTGGTTTGAGCTTCAAACTCATAAGTGGGACTGTAAACTGTTGTCTTTGGCAACCATGTTTTAACAGAGGTGGAATTTTTCGCTCCCCGTTTTTTGAACTTCGCAATTCAGTATTGGAACGTAGCTTTTTCCTTCTGGGGGAAGTGAGATGCACATTAGGACAACAGTTCATGAAACAAAGGCCATGAGCAAATTTTTTACACAGAGATCTGTGAGGCAGAATACAACACTCATCACGGCAGATGCCTTTGAAATAATCCAAGCAAATATGGAGAAACGTGCAATTCTCCGCCTTTCTACAGCCTCGCCTTATGTGAAATCTGCAGACACGTCGTTCAGGAATATGATCTGTTGTAACACCCTCTTCTTCTGTATGCGGAGACTGAGAATACTCTAGGTCGGTTTGTGTTGTTTGACTAGTAAGAAAGCTACTGCATTGAACAGATACATTATTACTGAGAACTTTAGAGCTGGTTATATTACCCTGGTTTAAGCACTTCTCACAGGTAAAAAGAAAGAAACGTCCCGAGGGTTTCTGCAGAGCAAGAACTATGTCTGCATCAATTGCAGCGCAGGCCGCATGCATGCGGTGTAAGCAAAGGTGACAATCAAACGAAGGGCTGTCTTTTGTCGGTTCGTCACATAAGAGGCAGCTCAGATCAGGACCTGAGTAGTCATTTCTTTCCTCGGTGATATTTTCTATAGTATCGATTCTTTCCTCGGTGATATTTTCTATAGTATCCATAATTCTCAGTGCACCGCCAGGAATGCCTGGAGATTTAGATGACAAGTTTTCTACTGGGAAGATAGTGTTCTTTTTAAGTTGATCCTGGATTTTATCGTTGTTACTTTGCTGTTTCGGACTATTATTTTTCGATCTCAGTTTTTTCAGAGTAAAGGTCTTAGGGGAATCTTTTTGTGTACAAATTACGCACACAAAGGTCTTCTTCAAGTCATTAGAGTATTTAGTTTTTCCACAACTAAAATGAGACCATTTATTACATTTGATACACTGCACGCCGCCTGTTTTGCTTGTAATTCTTTTTAAACAGATACCACACTGCTCCGAATCCATAATAAATATCGCTACTGAGTACACCAAATTCAAATTGCAAAAATGTCAATAGTAAATAGATCAAAACAATCGGATACTAAATGACTCTAGGGAAATCACTCAGGTTAATTCTTAATCAAAGTTCCCAAGGGAATTTTCACTCAGAACATCCAAGTTCAAGGTTGATTAAGAGAAGTCCATAGGGAATCACGATTGAGTCTTACTGTATAATGAGATTATATCCAGATTGTATCCAATAAAGGTGTTTACTGTATGAACTCTCAAACAAGACTCAAACAAGACTTTTATTGTCTATATCGAATAACTAAAGAGTTCTTGATATAGAAACACTGAATTATGCCGCTGTCTGCTCCACAGTAACAATTTTCGCCCGAATAGCTCCAAAATACTATCCGTTGAATATTCCTAGTTCCAATCGATTTAGGACTATCTGCGCCTATCACATAAGTACTAACGATTATTTAGACTGTTAATACAGCAGTTCTAGTGCTTGTATAAAATTGCATTGTTGCACACTGTTTGGGGGGAGGGGGCATAAAGCAACAAAGATATATTCATAGGCCCAAACTTACCATAAGAAGTTATTCAGACTAATATGGAGGAAGGACTTACCCCCTGACTTTTTTCATTTGGAGGGGTATATTTAGACTTAGTATGTAATAATTGTGTCCATTGGTTTTGGGGTACTGAGTAAGTGGAAGTTTTTTACTGAAAATATTATTTTTTAGCATTGAAACACTTCGATAAGATCTAGGATAACCAAAATATAACATTAAAAATGAACTAAAATTGGCTGAACATAATCATTTTTCTCAGCTTAATAGAAATACTTTTCCTTTATAGAAACTAAAATCAAGCTTAAAATGAGGACACTTAACCCCATACAAGAGTGAGGCTGCGATGTTTTGGAAAAAATGCTTAAAAGAAAGAAAGTAATTACCAAAATTCACTGCACATCAGTCAAATGAAACTAGATTGACTATTTTAAATATACTGATACATCAAAGAGAACAGTTCCTTAAAGTTTGAATAATTTTTATTGCTATGGTGAAAAATGGACACTATTCAATATATCTTGTTCTCAGTGGATTGCAATTGTCACTCTAGCCTCTGGGATTTTTTAAAAGTAATTATCTCGCGTTTATTTGTGGTAATTTCTCTCGATTTTTAAATTGAGCGAAGCCCTAAGTTTCTATCACTTTTTAGGCTACCTATGGGAACTTGAAAATTAGATGGCGCTATTATATACGAAGTTTCGTGTTCTCAAAATCTCCAGTGCGTGCACTTTCCTATGTGCTTCATTATTTTCTTTTTAATGATATTAAACTGTAAATTAAATGATCTAAATTTGAATTTCAAACCGATTCTTTTGTATTCATGCTTCATTGAAGAAATAAAAACAGAAACAAGATATCTTAGAAGAAACTTTCCCTTTTAGAACTAAGATAGTCCCGAAGGATTATCTTCGAAAGTCATAGTCTAGATGCATACTTTTTGCCCCCCCCCCCCTCTTTCCTTCCCCTGAAAATCATCTGATATCCTTAAAAATAAAAGTGATATATCTAGACAAGAATCAACAGGTTCTTTTTTGTATATTGTTTGTTTTGTGCAGTCATTGCCGACAGCAACACCCTCGGAACTTTAGGCATAGTTAGCGGGAACTTAGTTTTTTTTGTTGTTGTCGGAGAGTCGTCTAAAATTTTCAAAATGGGCAGATTTCAAAGTATGTGAAAAGAACCAAAGATTTTGGGGGACATCCCCCAAACTTGTAAATATTGACGTGAAATCACAAATTAACTCTAGACACTTTCCAGCGACAAGAGTAGATTTTTGGCACAGGATCCAGATTTATCAATTGAGCAAAGAATTCTATGAAATTAGATTATTGAATTGCATCAAAATTTATAAACCCCACCCCCACCAAAATCATGTCACCGAAACCCCACCAAAAACCTAAATCTTGCTTTCCAGCAAGATTCTCTGATTCATGATCTAGAATTTAAACGTGCAACCCCGATTAATCGAGCAATGGCATTTCCATGATATCAGTCGCCGGCAGAATGGTATTTCTTATGACCCAAAGTATGAATTTGTAATCTAGCTTGTCAGTTGAGAAGTCTGTGGATCTCTTGTTCTTTCATACCCTTTTTTATACTCAGCACTGTTACAACTGGACAATTTGAATCTGTTGCAATTTATTCTACTTTCCTTTTTACTAAAATCTAAACACTTTTTAGCAATACCACTCTTCGTCACCTACCTATTCCTTTACATGATGTGGCAACGTTGCAAAAGTCACATACGGACAAAGTGGATTCACTGGTTAGACAGCTGCAAGAACATATTTATCGGAACAGCACTTTGCCTGTTCGATCTCATTCTCATGTCTTCCGATTACACCATGTAAGTCATTTTACTTTATTCTCTGTTATGTTGCTTTGGCTCTTTCGTGCTTTTTCTTTTTATTTTTTTGTCTATTCTTGGCTTTTGTTGCTTTTTCTTATTTTATTTTCACAAAAAATGAGCTAAAACATAGGGCAGGAAACAGCTTAAGAAAACTTAGCTTTCAACTTCTTTACCCTCCAAGGAAACGCTTTCATTTATTCATTTTTTTTATATTTTTTTACAATAATTATTTTGAGAAGGCTTCTGGTGTAAAAACCTCTCATTTCCCTTATTAATCGAAATTTATTACTTCTTTTTGGTAGTAATTTTTATTCGACTTATTAGACAAATTAGATTGGTGGCAAGAAGAAATTAATGAATGTACTATTGGAATAATTTGTAGTAAACACATTTTTTCTGTGATTGTTTGTTTCGTCAGATGTTTATTTCATTTATTTTAAACATAGGGCAGCAAAGAGTTTAATAAAAAGTAGCTTTCAACTTCTTTACCCAGCAAAGAAACACTTTCATCTATTCATTTTTTTTTTTTAGAATAATTATTTGGAAAGGCTTCTGGTCTAAAAATTTATCATCTCCTTCATTAATCGAACTTTATTATTTTTTTTGTTAGTAATTTTCATTCTACTCTATTCATTTTCCGCGAAATCTTATGTGTTTTCTCAAAAATTTACTTTCGTATTTCAAAGTATCGATAGTGAGGGATAGTTTTCATTTTTAGAATAATTTTCTATGTGTTTTGTTATTGTTTTTCAATTATGTGTTTTCTGAAAAATTAACCTTCTTATTTCAAAGCCTCGATATTGTGGGGTAGTTTTTGTTTCCAGTTGTCGTTCAAATAATTATAAATCTTCATTAAAAATATAATCCTCATGAATATTTTCAAAATGAAACACTGAAAGTGAATTTTTGAAAATGAGAAGTTTTTTGGTAAATATGCTGCAGGTGTTTTGACACATTAGATTGGTGCCAAGAACAAATTAATTAACGGGCCATTGGAATAAAATGTAGTAAAAACATTTTTTCTGTGATTATATTTTATTTTATTTTATTTTATATTTATATTTATATTTATATTTTAATATAACGTTGATAGCATTCACGCTCAGCCACTATTCAGATAATTTAATTCCCCAATGGATTATCAGGATTTCAGATTCAGAAAAATAGAAAGTATCAAGTAGGAGGGCGAGATTGTCAAGTGATTTAAAGAGACTATTGTAAGTAGAGAGACAAAAGCAAAAAATAAACGAATATATAAATAGAATAAACGAAGTAAAATACTAGTAAAATTATGTGTAATAATTATTAAGTTATTATTATATAAAGATGAAATGTTAATGAATGGATAAATTAAATAATAATAAAGCAAATAAATGAAGTCAAAAATAGCTTTCTAATACAGTGGACTCTGTTCCCGAAAGAGTTGAGCAATTTTTACAAAGATTAAAATGAAACACGTTAGCTACAGGGAGCATCCATCTTTCTCATATGGATAATGAGAAAGATGGATATTGATACGAGTCCTGGTGTCGCTGGTTAATTCGTTTGGAAGGGGGATTAGTGGCGTGACTCTGTAAGCTCAACCAGAATCTACCCAGCTCTGCATGGGTATCTCAAGAAATCTGGGGAAGGTAAACAATAAGGGTTTGGAAGGCACGGTATTGTTGGTCCCAGACCCACCATTGGACTTCCTAGCTGAAGAGTCATGAAACGAAGATAAGCACCGCTGATAGGGAGTTTAAGGTCCAGTGTCGTTGAAACGCCATTGTGCTTAACCCTTATATGACCTAACCATTGTATGACTTAACCCTTGGTAAGTCATATACCTCTTCTTTCAAGCTTTAATCCAAGGCTTTTGCATCATGGTTAGCTTGGGTTCTGTGAAACATAGAGTGGAGTCAAATTTTCAGGTAAAATCTGTCATGAAACTGGTGCTCCAAACACTCAGCCACTTTTGGAATTTAAATGCAATAGTTGTGGGCATCAAGTCATGGCTAATTGTAGAAAAAGCCAAGACAGATAGTCCAATCGAGTGAGAAGCAAATCTGGCATTATATCTTCCCTTATTTAGGATTGTATAAAAATGATGTTGGTTCATTTGTTAATAGATATGTCTATCTATTATCCGTCCATGCGTCATTGCTTGGGCAGTAGAATCAAGGTAGATATCATGTTTATAGAACCTATAGTTTTCGAAGTATTTGGCCTCCCAAAGAAACTCAAATACTATCTTGAAATCACAAACAATGCCAGTCTGCTGATAAACTGAAATGCACGTTTCGTCAGAGCAATTGCAGAGCTTTAAAAAAATCATTTTTTCCTTTCTCTTCCCATATCTTTCTTTTGCGCTCTATCTCTCCCCTCTCGTTCTCTCTTTCTCTATCTCACTTTCTATCCCTCTCTCTCTCAATCTATTGGGATATAATATGCGCGTGTGAGAAATTGAATGATGGTTTCTTACCCTCTAAGGCTGTTTATCCCATCTAACGTTTTAAATTTGTGGAGCTCTGATTGTGTCTGACTATAGTGAGACCTAACAAATAGTAGCCCAATCAAAAAACAATATAATATGAAGAAAGCTTGCAAGCGCATTTCCGACGATTTTGAATTAAATAGTTCCTTTCTTCATTTAAGTTTGAATAAAATTTTTATTCATTTATGTCATGTTTTTAGTGTCTCCGTTCTTAGTTTTATCATGTCAAAAAAAGTAAAAATAAATAATTATCGAAGTAACATGTTTTAGGGATTCCAGCTAAACTCCACTCACCAAACCATTGACCGACTCTATTCCCAAACTGTGGAAGCGCTTAGAGCTAAAGAACTCTCAGATCCTGACCTACCTTTCCTTGACGAAGCCAGAAGCGTTCTTTTAGATGCAGGTAACGCTAAAAAGGTGAGCAAGATTCTCTTATTGGTACCATATTTACAGACGTCTATATTTTTAATTTTCTGCTCTAAGAGTGTCTGTGAATAATTGATCTGGGGTCATGGGGGTTTAAACATAAATTTGGCGGTCTATTGACCCCCCAGGTATATCAAGAAAGAAAAAGAAAACAAGAGACTATTTTAAGTTTTCAAATAAAAAAAAAAAGAAAAGGGTCGTAATCTCTGATTACCAAAAATTGTATCAGTGAAAAAAATTGAGCAGATTTCAACGATCTGGATTTTATTTTTTTACTTTTAGTTCTGATTTTTTGTTCTCACTATAATTCTTAAAATATGTGAATTGAGGTATTTTCCGCCTCAATTTTCTTCGGTTAGGGGGGGGGGGGTCTTACGCACGTTTCGTAGAAGGAAGCGACAGCCCTTCCCCTCTTCCCGGTAAATAATCATGATTCTTCATTATAAGGAGCCACAAATTTTCGGGTCTTGTTTTCCTAGAAAACCCCTGAACGAGGGAGGGGAGGGATTGAATTCTGATTTTCGCTAAACATTGTACAAAAATTTTAATCCGTATCTAATTGTAGATACTTAGTGTAAAAGCGCACTATTGAAGTTTTAGATACCCCCCTTTCGCTTTTCATGGAATCCTTTATGGTACCTCATCCCTAAACCTCAGTGCCACTAGCTTAACTCCTTAAAAGACAGAACTGATCACAGAAAACCAAAAATTTTGAATGAGCTTCGTAAGGATTAGTCAATAATAATTACTGAAACAGTTGCTAAATTACTAAGATATTCCTTAATTACACATCAAGCACGTTTTTAAGTAATATAAACTCTTGTACGTAGATGGTGCATGACTTCGCGGATCCGTTTTTTGAAAAAAAAAAATCGTTAAAAATAAAAAAAAGTACCAAAATTACCAAAGAATAAAAGAATTACCAAACGTCAAAGAATTAGTAAAATATTGTTATGTTTTCACAACTTTATGGTAGATTATTTTTGCACGTTACATTTTGTCCCAGGTTCTACAACATGCCAAAAACTCACCAACAAGGTATGCCATTCTTATACGTAGATGGTGAATGACTTCAAGGATCCGTTTATTTGAAAAAAATCGTTAAAGAATCAAAAAAGTACCAAAGAATCAAAATTACCTAAGAATAAAAAAATTACCAAACGTTAAAGAATCAATAAAATGTTGTTATCCCTTCACAACTTTACGGTAGATTTTTTTGCACTTTATATTTTGTCGCAGGTTCTATGACATGCCAAAAACTCCCCTACAAGGTATGCCACTCTTATACATAGATGGTGCATGGCTTGAAGGATTTGTTGAAAAAATCGTAAAAGAATCAAAAAATCACCAAAGAATCAAAAATTATTGAAGAATGAAAAAATTACCAAACATCCAAGAATCAATATAATATTGGTATAACTTCACAACTTTACGGTAGATCTTTTTTTTGCAAGTTATATTTTGTCCCAAGTTCTACGGCCTGCCAAAAAACTCATCAACAAGGTATGCCACTTTTATACGTAGTTGGTGCATGACTTCACGAAGTACCAAAGAATAAAAAATTATCAAAGAATCAAAAAAATTACAAAATGGTTAGAAATCATATAATATTGTTATTCCTTCACAACTGTACGGTAGATTTTTTTTTTCTCTCCCACTGAGAATTGTATTATATCAGATTAATGACGCTTCTTGACTACTAAGGTCCCTGCGTCGGCCCTGCAGTGCATTGCTGCAGCATGATTTGATCTCTGGGTCCCGTATTACCAAGCTAAGGTCATTTCCACTGCGCCACCACAGGACTCTCCCACTGAGATCTTATTGGCCGCCAAAAAGTTAAAAATGGCAAGTTACCTGGTGCTGATGGCATCGCTGCTGAAATGATAAAAGTTTCATTAAGCATAAGTACGACAGTTTGACTCTCCCTTTTCAGAATTGTCTGGGAAATGGGAAGAGTTCCCAAAGATTGGAGCAAAGGCATTATAGTAAGACTATTGAATAAAAGAAGATACCAAGTCCTGTGAAAACTAGAGAGGGATCGCCCTTTCATCTGTAGCTGCTTAGCTGTTCAGTCTGATGCTACTAAGTAGAATCATCAATCAGGTCGACCAAAATCTCTGCAAGGAACAAAGTGGCTTTAGACCTAGGAGAGTGTGCACTGACCTTATCTTCATTATGCGAATGTTGATTGAAGAGAGCAATGAACGGAGGAGGAAATTGCTGATCTTTTTCATAGACTTAGAAAAATATGATTATGTCCGTGCATGAAGAAACAGAATGCTGTGTGCGTACCGATACTGGTGACACAAGATGGTTCGAAATTGCTTCGGGGGTTAAGTAGGGATGCGTGCTGTCTCCCCTCCTGTTTATCATGGTTATCGACTTCGTCCTCCTAAATGCTAACGGCAAAGGAGTAAGACTTAGCAACTCAAATCAACAGTCAGATGTAGAATTTGCTGACGACCTAACCCTCCTACATGAAGACAAGGCTAGCCTGTAAGAATTCTTTAACCGTGTAACAGACCGAGCCGAAAAAAGTGGGAATACACGCTAACGTAAAGAAGACGAAATGCATGGCTGTTTGGAGCAATCAACCTCTCGAGATCCTCCATAAGGGCGAAAAAGTCGAGCAAGTATTATGCTTCCAATACGTTGGTAGTGTAGGTGAAGAGAGAGGCAATATAGCTAAAGAGGTCCAGACTGGAATTGGGATGGTATTGACTGCCTTGAATCGGAAATCTTCAAAATTCTCATTAAGGCTCAAAATGAGACTCTTCAACAGCAACGGGATGAGCATGCTGCTTTACTCATGTGAAACCTGGAAACTCGACCAAACTCTAGAGAAACGTCTGCTAGCTTTTGAGAATTACTCTCTCCGACGACTGTTACACCTCCGCTGGTACCACCGAGTCACGAACGAACAAAAACGAACCCGAACTATACAACCCTCCGTCACAGAAGTAACCAAGTATAACGCTGGTGCTTTCTTGGTCATGTACTGCGCATGCCGGGCAGTAGACTACTGAAGATGACGTTCCAACGGAATCAATGAGGCTCACGACGCAGAGGCAGGCTGCTGAATGCTCTACGCCGGACGTACGGAAAAGACTGAGCGAAAATAAGCACTGCTATTGTGGCAGATTGGGTGGATGTATTAGCCGCTGCCCAGCTTTGAGAAGAATGGCGGAGTATTACAGTATTTTTTTTTCTTCTGCTATAGCACCGAAAATTACTGTGTAGCACACTAATCTGGGCAATTACATCACTTTAAGAAATGACCGTAGTGGCAACCCTGCTTGAGACTACATTTGCAATATGAGCGCCCTAAAACATTACATAGTATGTATCCTACACGTTTTGTAAATGGTTTAATATTTGCATCACTGTGCATTGAAGAGTTGGCAAATTTTTTGATTACAGCTTTAATGCAAATATTACAATATAGTATGTAAAACAAGTACTTAAAATAATTCACAGGTGGTGCTTGGATCCGTCTAATGCTGTGTTTTTAGGTCTTTGGAGTGATGAGTTACAAAACTGAAGGTGTAATTGTACCTTAAGCGTTCTAAGGTACAACAAGGATGTATAATGTTGCTTTTATCTAGAGTAGGGGGAGCTTCCAACCTCTCAAAAACCTTCTAAAGGCTAGAGTTCCTTTTCTTACTTTTTTTTTTTTTTTTTTTTTTTTTTTTTTAATGGGGTGAAGAGCAAAGCAAATGCAAAAGCGTATAGAAACTGTTTTTTTTTTTTTTGTCAGATCAGGTTGTAAGAAAAAAAAACAATTCATTTTACTGCTTCGATTTCATAAATAGTTTTTGATTTTCATCCAGATTGGTAAGAAACGGTTCCTATAGTCTAATTGCAAATACGAGGTTGAAATTGTAACTTCAGTGTCTTCAAACAATGTACATTTAACGTACTGCCTCTTATATGCTACTAATTGTAGCCATATACGTTCCACTAATGTTTTCGGAATGGAACAACTGTAATTAAAAATCTCGCAGTTTGTGTTTGATTTCTAACCGAGTTGGCGTTTGAAGAATTTAAAAGCCTACGCGCAAGCGTGGACTTATAATAACAATAATAATAATAATAATTTATTTATGCCCTCTTCACATACAAAAGATGTACACAGAGGAGTATGAAAAGAAAACTGAAAAATTTAAGAATTACACTTCTAAGGAAAATAAATAGATCATAGTTATTTTTTGTTTTTTTTTTTGTTTTGCATATAACTCAAAAAACCACTCATAAAACATGACCCATAAATAATACATAACTCATAAAACAGCATCCATAAACATAGCGCATAAATATCTATTTTATTACAGAAATGACGACAAAACTATTTTTCCATTAAATGAAACAATTAAGGGGAAAATTTATTCTATTTATTCGATCGTCTGAGAAATCGGTCGAATTGTTGATCTATTTTAACAGTAATATCAAATATTCCGAATTTTTCTATAATATACCTATCTTTGAACCGTAGTAGAATTCCAAGAAAATATTTACAAAACCGGAAAAAGTAAACGCGAATACGCTCGTAAAAAGCTAGGAGTTAATGGTTATTACCATTAACTAAGTAAACCCTCGGTAATAACCGTTAAGCATGATTCTGAAGTCATGATACTAGAGTAGTTAGGTAACGACAAGTGGTCAGGTTAAGTAAACCCTCGGTAATAATCGTTAAGCATGGTTCTGAAGTGTAGCGTCAACTATGATACTGGAGTAGTTAAATAACGACAAGTTGTCAAGTTTGGTTAACCCTCAGTAATAATCGTTAAGTATGGTTCTGAAGTGTAGCGTAACCTATGATACTGAAGAAGTTAAATAACGACAAGTCCTCAAGTTTATTAAACCGTCGGTAATAATCGTTAAGCAAGGTTCTGAAGTGTAGCGTCAACTATGATACTGGAGTAGTTAAATAACGACAAGTTGTCAAGTTTGGTAAACCCTCAGTAATAATCGTTAAGCATTGCTCTGAAGTGTAGCGTCACCTATGATACTGAAGAAGTTAAATAACGACAAGTCCTCAAGTTTAGTAAACCCTCGGTAAAAATCGTTAAGCATGGTTCTGAAGTGTAGCTTCAACTGTGATACTGGAGTAGTTAAATAACTACAAGTTTTCAAGTTTGGTAAACCCTCAGTAATAATCGTTAAGCATGGCTCTGAAGTGTAGCGTAGCCTATGATATTGAAGAAGTTAAATAACGACAAGTCCTCAAGTTTAGTAAACCCTCGGTAATAATCGTTAAGCATGGTTCTGAAGTGTAGCGTTAACTGTGATACTGGAGTAGTTAAATAACTACAAGTTTTCAAGTTTGGTAAACCCTCAGTAATAATCGTTAAGCATGGCTCTGAAGTGTAGCGTAACCTATGATATTGAAGAAGTTAAATAACGACAAGTCCTCAAGTTTAGTAAACCCTCGGTAATAATCGTTAAGCATGGTTCTGAAGTGTAGCTTCAACTGTGATACTGGAGTAGTTAAATAACTACAAGTTTTCAAGTTTGGTAAACCCTCAGTAATAATCGTTAAGCATTGCTCTGAAGTGTAGCGTCACCTATGATACTGAAGAAGTTAAATAACGGCAAGTCCTCAAGTTTAGTAAACCCTCGGTAATAATCGTTAAGCATGGTTCTGAAGTGTAGCGTTAACTGTGATACTGGAGTAGTTAAATAACTACAAGTTTTCAAGTTTGGTAAACCCTCAGTAATAATCGTTAAGCATTGCTCTGAAGTGTAGCGTCACCTATGATACTGAAGAAGTTAAATAACGACAAGTCCTCAAGTTTAGTAAACCCTCGGTAATAATCGTTAAGCATGGTTCTGAAGTGTAGCTTCAACTGTGATACTGGAGTAGTTAAATAACTACAAGTTTTCAAGTTTGGTAAACCCTCAGTAATAATCGTTAAGCATTGCTCTGAAGTGTAGCGTCACCTACGATACTGAAGAAGTTAAATAACGACAAGTCCTCAAGTTTAGTAAACCCTCGGTAATAATCGTTAAGCATGGTTCTGAAGTGTAGCTTCAACTGTGATACTGGAGTAGTTAAATAACTACAAGTTTTCAAGTTTGGTAAACCCTCAGTAATAATCGTTAAGCATTGCTCTGAAGTGTAGCGTCACCTATGATACTGAAGAAGTTAAATAACTACAAGTTTTCAAGTTTGGTAAACCCTCGGTAAAAATCGTTAAGCATGGTTCTGAAGTGTAGCTTCAACTGTGATACTGGAGTAGTTAAATAACGACAAGTCCTCAAGTTTGGTAAACCCTCAGTAATAATCGTTAAGCATGGTTCTGAAGTGTAGCGTTAACTGTGATACTGGAGTAGTTAAATAACTACAAGTTTTCAAGTTTGGTAAACCCTCAGTAATAATCGTTAAGCATTGCTCTGAAGTGTAGCGTCACCTTTGATACTGAAGAAGTTAAATAACGACAAGTCCTCAAGTTTAGTAAACCCTCGGTAAAAATCGTTAAGCATGGTTCTGAAGTGTAGCTTCAACTGTGATACTGGAGTAGTTAAATAACTACAAGTTTTCAAGTTTGGTAAACCCTCAGTAATAATCGTTAAGCATTGCTCTGAAGTGTAGCGTCACCTATGATACTGAAGAAGTTAAATAACGACAAGTCCTCAAGTTTAGTAAACCCTCGGTAATAATCGTTAAGCATGGTTCTGAAGTGTAGCGTTAACTGTGATACTGCAGAAGTTAAATAACGACAAGTCCTCAAGTTTGGTAAACCCTCAGTAATAATCGTTAAGCATGGTTCTGAAGTGTAGCGTTAACTGTGATACTGAAGAAGTTAAATAACGACAAGTCCTCAAGTTTGGTAAACCCTCAGTAATAATCGTTAAGCATGGTTCTGAAGTGTAGCGTTAACTGTGATACTGGAGTAGTTAAATAACTACAAGTTTTCAAGTTTGGTAAACCCTCGGTAATAATCGTTAAGCATGGCTCTGAAGTGTAGCGTTAACTGTGATACTGAAGAAGTTAAATAACGACAAGTCCTCAAGTTCGGTAAACCCTCAGTAATAATCGTTAAGCATGGTTCTGAAGTGTAGCGTTAACTGTGATACTGGAGTAGTTAAATAACTACAAGTTTTCAAGTTTAGTAAACCCTCGGTAATAATCGTTAAGCATGGTTCTGAAGTGTAGCGTTAACTGTGATACTGAAGAAGTTAAATAACGACAAGCCCTCAAGTTTGGTAAACCCTCAGTAATAATCGTTAAGCATGGTTCTGAAGTGTAGCGTTAACTGTGATACTGGAGTAGTTAAATAACTACAAGTTTTCAAGTTTGGTAAACCCTCAGTAATAATCGTTAAGCATTGCTCTGAAGTGTAGCGTCACCTATGATACTGAAGAAGTTAAATAACGACAAGTCCTCAAGTTTAGTAAACCCTCGGTAATAATCGTTAAGCATGGTTCTGAAGTGTAGCGTTAACTGTGATACTGAAGAAGTTAAATAACGACAAGTCCTCAAGTTTGGTAAACCCTCAGTAATAATCGTTAAGCATGGTTCTGAAGTGTAGCGTTAACTGTGATACTGGAGTAGTTAAATAACTACAAGTTTTCAAGTTTAGTAAACCCTCAGTAATAATCGTTAAGCATGGTTCTGAAGTGTAGCGTTAACTGTGATACTGAAGAAGTTAAATAACGACAAGTCCTCAAGTTTAGTAAACCCTCAGTAATAATCGTTAAGCATGGTTCTGAAGTGTAGCGTTAACTGTGATACTGAAGAAGTTAAATAACTACAAGTCTTCAAGTTTGGTAAACCCTCGGTAAAAATCGTTAAGCATGGTTCTGAAGTGTAGCGTCAACTGTGATACTGGAGTAGTTAAATAACTACAAGTTTTCAAGTTTGGTAAACCCTCAGTAATAATCGTTAAGCATTGCTCTGAAGTGTAGCGTCACCTATGATACTGAAGAAGTTAAATAACGACAAGTCCTCAAGTTTAGTAAACCCTCGGTAATAATCGTTAAGCATGGTTCTGAAGTGTAGCGTCAACTGTGATACTGAAGAAGTTAAATAACGACAAGTCCTCAAGTTTGGTAAACCCTCAGTAATAATCGTTAAGCATGGTTCTGAAGTGTAGCGTTAACTGTGATACTGAAGAAGTTAAATAACGACAAGTCCTCAAGTTTGGTAAACCCTCAGCAATAATCGTTAAGCATGGTTCTGAAGTGTAGCGTTAACTGTGATACTGGAGTAGTTAAATAACTACAAGTTTTCAAGTTTGGTAAACCCTCGGTAATAATCGTTAAGCATGGCTCTGAAGTGTAGCGTTAACTGTGATACTGAAGAAGTTAAATAACGACAAGTCCTCAAGTTTGGTAAACCCTCAGTAATAATCGTTAAGCATGGTTCTGAAGTGTAGCGTTAACTGTGATACTGGAGTAGTTAAATAACTACAAGTTTTCAAGTTTAGTAAACCCTCGGTAATAATCGTTAAGCATGGTTCTGAAGTGTAGCGTAAACTGTGATACTGAAGAAGTTAAATAACGACAAGCCCTCAAGTTTGGTAAACCCTCAGTAATAATCGTTAAGCATGGTTCTAAAGTGTAGCGTTAACTGTGATACTGGAGTAGTTAAATAACTACAAGTTTTCAAGTTTGGTAAACCCTCAGTAATAATCGTTAAGCATTGCTCTGAAGTGTAGCGTCACCTATGATACTGAAGAAGTTAAATAACGACAAGTCCTCAAGTTTAGTAAACCCTCGGTAATAATCGTTAAGCATGGTTCTGAAGTGTAGCGTTAACTGTGATACTGAAGAAGTTAAATAACGACAAGTCCTCAAGTTTGGTAAACCCTCAGTAATAATCGTTAAGCATGGTTCTGAAGTGTAGCGTTAACTGTGATACTGGAGTAGTTAAATAACTACAAGTTTTCAAGTTTAGTAAACCCTCAGTAATAATCGTTAAGCATGGTTCTGAAGTGTAGCATCAACTGTGATACTGAAGAAGTTAAATAACGACAAGTCCTCAAGTTTGGTAAACCCTCAGTAATAATCGTTAAGCATGGTTCTGAAGTGTAGCGTTAACTGTGATACTGAAGAAGTTAAATAACGACAAGTCCTCAAGTTTGGTAAACCCTCGGTAATAATCGTTAAGCCTGATTCTGAAGTGTAGCATCAACTGTGATACTGAAGAAGTTAAATAACGACAAGTCCTCAAGTTTAGTAAACCCTCGGTAAAAATCGTTAAGCATGGTTCTGAAGTGTAGCTTCAACTGTGATACTGGAGTAGTTAAATAACTACAAGTTTTCAAGTTTGGTAAACCCTCAGTAATAATCGTTAAGCATTGCTCTGAAGTGTAGCGTCACCTATGATACTGAAGAAGTTAAATAACGACAAGTCCTCAATTTTAGTAACCCTCGGTAATAATCGTGAAGCATGGTTCTGAAGTGTAGCGTCACCTAGAATACTGGAGTAGTTAAATAACGACAAGTCGCCAAGTTTAGTAAACCCTCGGTAATAATCGTTAAGCATGGTTCTGAAGTATAGCGTCACCTCTGATACTGGAGTAGTTAAATAACGACAAGTTGTCAAGTTTAGTAAACCCTTGGTAATAATCGTTAAGCATGGTTCTGAAGTGTAGCGTCACCTATGATACTATATATATATATATATATATATATATATATGTATATATATATATATATATATATATATATATATATATATATATATATATATGTATATATATATATATATATATATATATATATATATATATATATATATATATATATATATATATATATATATATATTTCTTCTCTTCTAGCTTTTGAAGCAGCTTTATGACATGAGCCAAAAAGGTGAATATTCATCATTGAAGGATCCTTTTGCCAGCTGTAGTAGTCAACTTCACAATTATGCTACCTCTCAAATACAGGTGATTTTCTATTTGCTCTCTCTTTTTAAATAACGTATTATCTGGATATTAACTATCAGCGTATTAACGTTAGTAGCGAATAGATTGCATACAAAAAGTATATCTTTAATAGTGGAAATCACCGACACTGTAACTACGGATAATCTGCACAATCTCGGGTCTTATACCAGTCTTTGCGGGCATTTGGAGTAAGCAATACAAGGTAACATATAAATGGTAACATATAGTGTTATGCATATTTAGCAAAGGTAACATATTTATACAAGTAACATTAGCAATATTTGGGAGCAACTAGGGTTGAAGAGGTTATATTTTGGTTCTTGCTTTAAGCTTTTAGATTGTATAACTGTTTTTTCAATTCTTTCTACCGAAGAATTGTGACTAGTTCTATTTACCCACCCCTTGCAAAAAAAAATTAGATGTAATAAGTGAGTTAAAATTTATTTACGAGTAGACGAAGCATTTATAAGTAAAGTGCAAATATGATTGATAGCTAAAGGAAACTAAGAAAGATCGAAAAGATTCTACATGTAGCACTTCTGACATGTAAAGCGTTATTCCATGATTCATTATTTTTTTTACGCTATTTTTATTCTATTATTTTACGCTATTTTATTCTGTCAAAACACCGGAAGCTTCTGGTGATTTAAAAGATAGTATTTCGAGTTTTATTTTGGTTGCTCCTGATAACAATGATAACTTCCCAAAATGTCACGATTTTTCTGACCATCCATATAGTTTCCTACATTTTTAATGTATTTCTCCATTTTTGAGGATAGGGGGATCTAAATATAAAAAATTGGAAAATGTTGTAAAAAGTAGTAAAATCATGTAAATTTAATAACATAGCAGCTATTCTAGAACAATCATTCCAACTTTTTTTTAAGTCTCCTATTTCCTTTGTTATTTTACCGTCAGTTGCCAAAAGATTTAAAGGAGTATAATTTGCATATTCTTACTTACTGAGGCTTAGGTCTTCCTATTCCTGAGATACTTAAGGCAGCTATAGCGGTTTGAGAATGTTTTCAACCATAGCTCCTCTATCTAAGTCCTCGCTAGCTAGTTTCGCCTTCTTCTTTTATCGCCTTTTAAGAGATAATTGAATCCACCTGATTTGCAGAGACCAGTGGATATTTAACACCATATTTACACCATATGTCATATGGCAATTTTTTTACCGCCCGTCTGCATTATTTACCCCCAGACTATCCATCGCTGCTTTGTTTTAACATAAAGGATGAGGACGTGGTTTATAGTTCCTTTTTCTTTGTCGAAATATACACACACACACACACACATATATATATATATATATATATATATATATATATATATATATATATATATATATATATATATATATATATATATATATATATACATACATATATATATATATATATATATATATATATATATATATATGTATATATATATATATGTATATATATATATATATATATAGATCATGAAAAGAGAAATCACCAATGCAACAGCACAAAAAAAAAAAAAAAAAAAAAAAAAAAAAAAAAAAAAAAAAAAAAAAAAAAAAAAAAAAAAAAAAAGACAGAAGGAGAAAAGGAAGACTGTTTTCCAAAATTAGTGATTAATATAGACCAGCACTTGAATGAGGCCTTAACCCTACTCATCCATACAATCACATAGGTCAAACAGCATAGCCATACACAATCAACCATAAAGAATAATCCATGGACAGGCAGATATATATATATATATATATATATATATATATATATATATATATATATATATATATATATATATATATATATGTATATATATATATATATTTATATATATATATATATATATATATATATATATATATATATATATATATATATATATATATATATTATCAATTGCTTGTAGTCGCCTTGAACATTCATATTATAAATTCTGAGCTTTAACTTCTTAGAGTATTTGTTATTGACCGAATAGTTCTAAGGCAATTGAAGATAAAAAAAAAACCAACGTTAGTCTCTGTATAATTTATCAATAGAAATTATTATCTTATGTAAAAAAGCTGCCGAGATATTTGAACTCTCTCACTTCTCCAGTTTCATCACTGTTGACCGAAATTCCTTGAAATACATGAGGAATGACAGTCCTTCAATGTTTCTAGAGAATCGGAAAGTCTTTACCCCATGACCAATATTTGTTTTGTGTTACACATCTTCTTGGTAACGAACGAGAGGCATACTATCATTAGCAAAGTTGCCATATTGCGATGTCTTAAGAGGGAGAACTCAGTTCTAGGGAAAAAAGTAAAAATATATTTCGAGTAGTAACTTATAAAACCTAATAGAGTATACAAGATAATAGTATAGGGAACATAATAAAAACGTAAACAGGAAAATAAATGGTAAGTTTGTAATCGCACTTTAAAGAGCTTTTGGATACGAATTAGATATATTTCAATTTTTATCTTTCTATGCAACAATGTAGTGCGAATAAAGAAAATAATTCTGTGATTAACTGGAAAGCGTATGGTGATGATCACTGTTTAAAACGCAGAATCTATAGAGTTTTGATATGCAGCTTCTTCTTCTTCTTCAGCTCAACCTCATTCATTCTGAACTAACCTGTTGCATGGACTAAATTGCATTGAAGGTGACTCGAATGGGGGTTGAGTTGAATGAGGGTTGAATTGCACGGGGGTTTATTTAACCGGGGGTTGAGTTGAGCAAGTTTTGAGTCGAATGGGGTTGAGTTACATAGACCCAGAGCCTATTATAACTAGTTTTGGCATTTATTCTGATTGAAGTTTAACTATCGTAAAAACCTGTGAAGAGATGACTCAAGGTCTTAAAAAATAATTATCATCATCAAGGGGTGGGGAATGGTCTGAATCTTATTAACCCCCCACCTGGATACGCCACTGCTAGTGGTACGATATGCCTGAGCACACAGACTAGACATCCAACTCTTAATGTCTGCTGAGACACAATTTTCATATCTTACGCAGTGGTGTTAATTGGGAGGCAGAGGGAAATTTGCTCCTTTTTTCCCCAAAATTCATCCGATAAAAATTTTGAGATAGCCATTTTGGCAAAAATAGCTCAAAAATCAGATAACAAAACCTCCAGAGTCGACAGAGGCCCCCCCCAGGGCCCGAGGACGGCATTGTAAGTTATACCCCGGGCGCATAATACAGGCATATACCCTGGTTCTTATAGAGGAGGTGCCCGTATAAACTTCAGAAAGGATTCATTTCATTGAAAATTAAAAATTCTACTTTACTTTTTAAGATTAGAGAAAGATCGGAGGGAAACAAGCCCCCACCCAAGCCTTGACTTGAATGGGGGTTGAGTTGAATGAGGGTTAAATTGCACGGGGGTTTATCTAACCGGGGGTTGAGTTGAACGAGTTTTGAGTAGAATAGGGTTGAGTTATATGGAGCCTGAGTCCATTATAACACAATATAGCTCTTGTTAAGTTAATAGTTAGTAATAGACCACAGTTTTTCTATATTATTTGTCTCATCAAGTAACTTGTCTGAAAGACTAGGGCAAAGTTGTACACCCACGCTTTTTCAGGCAGTTATAAGTGATGCTGTAACCGAAGCTGAATCAAGGTGCCCAGAACTCTTTCGTTCAAGGAATCTTACCACGGAGCTGCTGTCTACCCTGGGACCAAAGGCTACATTGAAGCCTGAATTTGTATTGGCCTCCTTGACTAATAACTGTGCTTCCGAATTAACTGCGAAGTTGAATGATGTGATACTCGATGTTGTAACTGCCATTTCCGATAGAGTCATTGAAGAGACTGTTCATGCTTTATCAAAAACGTACAAAAGTCTAGTAAGCCCTTTTTATGCTTCAATTTCAGACGAATTTGATTTTCAGGTGAAAATGAAATAGGGACAATCGGTAATGATAAATTTCAAAACTGAACACAAAATTTTCTTAGGTTGCTTTGTACCCGTTGAGTTTGCTGAAGGGTTTGAAAATCATGCAATTTCCTTTTACTCATTGATTTTTGACTTGCTCAAATTTTATGGTGAACATACGACCTACAACCCAAGAAAGCGCAAGCGCAACAGGAGAGATTTAAGCAAGACAGCAATACAAAAATTTCTTCCTGTTGAGGTCATTTTTCTTTTCGTTCCTCCAGAGCCGTATCTAGGTTGTTTTTTTTCGCAGGAGAGGTTACAAAATAAACCTAAAAACGCATCAAAATTTGTTTATATGTATTTTGTTAAGTCTTTACGAGTTGGAAAATATTTGAAGGAGGGGTGAGGGCTCAAACCTCCTAACCCCGCCTCTGGGATATGGCCTTACTATCCTCTATATAGCACTTTTCTTAATTTGGTCGATAAATTAGCATAGACAAGGCGTAGCGTTTGGGCTGCTGTTTTTTGAGAGATAAAATAAATTGTGTTACCCCTTTCCTAGCAGTAAATTAAAATTTCCTTTGCTCACCGCCCCGAACCAACAAAATTGTTCTTGAATTTTTAAACAAGATCTTCAAATGTCAAACAAAACAGGGTAGACACACCAAAACTATAATCTTGGAAACATCCATTTACAAAGAGAAAAGCCCCCCTCCCTTGACTAATTATTTACACATCTCCACGTTTAAAATAGTCTAATATGGATTACAAACATGACCTTTATTCAAAAAACAATATATTCTTAATTCTTCCTTTTGTATCGCAGAATCTCAAAGGACCTGGATAATTTTTCCGGAATTCTTTGGTTATCCTTAGAAAGCAGGTTTAATCAATCAGATCCAGATACTAATATGCTCGTGTATAAATAGGTTTTTATTATTTTTTTTTTTCCTACCCTCCAGGATTAAAACAAAGTACACGAGTATCTATATTAACAAGTATCTGCAAGGTCAAATTTAATTAGTGTATTTAAATACCTTTATGTGCCTGAATGTTACTTAGAAACGCCCATGTAAACTGTTACTTAGAAAACTGTTACAACTGCTAAAAGTTGTAATAATGTTACTGTTACAACCGTTAATTTTGTTAAAACAGTGCAAACAGTTACAAGTTTTACTTAGAAACAATGCATGTTCCAACTTACAAATGTTCACGAATTGTTCACTTTTTCCCAAAAATATTGCGTTGTTTTTACTTTCCTTTTGATATTTAATAATCTTTCTTGATATTTAATAATGTATTTCCTTTTATGTTTAGTAATCTATTTGATATTTAATAATCCCCTTTTGTTTAATGGCATTTAATTATTTTTTCTTTCTTATTTATGTTTAACTATCAACAGAGCCAATTGGACGAAAGCCAAAAAAAATCCGTAGCCTATTCTCTTCTATGAGGTAAACGTCAAATGTCAGACAAACGTCATTTTACCAGCAAGCTTCAAGTGCAAAATTTCTATCTTCTCCCCCCCTCCCCAGAAAAAGAAATGTTGGAATTTCAACTCGTGCCAAGCCGCAAATATTGCGCTGTGGCAACGCAATATTAAACTTGGTTATAACTTCTTGTAATTAAGTCATCCTTTTTTTCCTAAGAGAAATTGGAGGTGACGCAGTAAGACACTTTTAGGTAGAGTTGTTAGTCGTGACCCTTTGGCCTGGTTTTCGTCATAGTCACCTTCTTCCGGTATGTTCTATGGGGTAGGAATAATTTAGGCTATTCGTTATATACCGCGACATAATCATCAAATTTGACAAAGTCACGAATTGGTTGTGGCTATTGATGCTCCAGACATCGTGAGACCAACTGATATGATACTAATAATATTAAAGACAGGAAAGGGGTAGTTGAATCCTTGGTTATTCGAACGAAACTAACATATACGCTGGCCGGACTGGAAGTGGATTTGGACTTTGGATATACACACGCGCAGCTTTTGATTTACCGAAAGGGTGTTCCGTATTGTGCAGGCGATAAACGTTACTGTAGTATCCTAATTTTCCGCTTCTGCATTAGACAGGTATTCTGCATAACATCTTTTCAGGTTTTAAGAAATTTAAAAGTTTTCTAAAGGAACTATTTTTGTTTACTACTTTATTCATTGAAACAGATAAGCACATGAACGAGGTCTTGACCTCACCCACCCATCCAAACACCTAAAAGATGCAGTACAGCCGAATAAAATCCCCTCAAAAGAAGTTTTCATGGACATACGTTGTAATTAGTAAATATAAGCCATCATAAACTCGAAGTTATATTTTGTTTACCTGTACACCACATACGACAACTAGCTAATGTGAACTTATTAACTTTTAACGTGAAGTTTTTTCGTTTATTTTCTGCGGAAGGTCCAAATTTTTTCTCCTCATCTTACTGGAAATTATTTTATTTCCTTTGTTTTAGGTTGGAGGTGTTAAGCATAGGTCAACCTCCGATATATCTCGCAGTGCCAACCGTCGGTCCACTCAGTCCTCCAGTCCTTCAATAGAAGAGCGTTTATCCGTGAACGAAACAGAGAAATCTGAATCCTCGCCTGTGGTAAGTCTTAACTATCCCGATCCACAATAAATTTGGTAAACTGGAGAGAAGGAATATATTAAGAAAACGGCCAGAATCTAGAGTTGACAGTGCTGCATTTAGCACACTTTTCAAAATTAAACAAAGTTTATTGCGAAAATTGTTTAAAAAGTGGAAAAATACTGAAATAAGTGAACGATGTTTTCGTAATATGCAGAATAATCATAGTTAACACATTTTGCATGCAACCAACCTTTATATTCACTTATTTCAGATAACTGGAGAGAAGGAAATATATTAAGAATACAATTCTTATTTCATAAAATGAAGAATAATCATAGTCAACACATTTTGCTCGCAGCTAACCTTTATCTTCACTTATTTCAGTATTTTTCCACATTTTCAAAGAAATTTTTCAATTTTTCGCAATAAACTTTGTTTAATTTTGAAAAATCTGCTAAATGCAGCACTGTCAACTCTAGATTCTGGCCGTTTTTCTGAAACAGAAGCTCTATCTATATTTTCTTTTTCATAGAATTATCTTTAGTCAATAGACTTTCTACATGAATATTGAGTTAACGGCATTTCTATTGCATGCACTACGTTTGTGTATTTTTTAGCACTTTCTTTCTAAAATAATCCCTAACTATGTATCTTGAAAACAACGGTTCTTTCACAATGCTTTTTTTTCTTCTAAAATTAGTAAAATTATGACCAAATAGTAACTACTTCTAGAATTTTAAGTCAATAGACTTTCTACATGAATATTGAGTTAACGCCATTTCTATTGCATGCATTACGTTTGTGTATTTTTTAGCACTTTCTTTCTAAAATAATCCCTAACTATGTATCTTGAAAACAACGGTCCTTTCACAATACTTTTTTTTTCTTCTAAAATTAGTAAAATTATGACCAAATAGTAACTACTTCTAGAATTTTAAGTCAATAGACTTTCTACATGAATATTGAGTTAACGCCATTTCTATTGCATGCACTACGTTTGTGTATTTTTTAGCACTTTCTTTCTAAAATAATCCCTAACTATGTATCTTGAAAACAACGGTTCTTTCACAATGCTTTTTTTTCTTCTAAAATTAGTAAAATTATGACCAAATAGTAACTACTTCTAGAATTTTAAGTCAATAGACTTTCTACATGAATATTGAGTTAACGCCATTTCTATTGCATGCACTACGTTTGTGTATTTTTTAGCACTTTCTTTCTAAAATAATCCCTAACTATGTATCTTGAAAACAACGGTCCTTTCACAATACTTTTTTTTTCTTCTAAAATTAGTAAAATTATGACCAAATAGTAACTACTTCTAGAATTTTAAGTCAATAGACTTTCTACATGAATATTGAGTTAACGCCATTTCTATTGCATGCACTACGTTTGTGTATTTTTTAGCACTTTCTTTCTAAAATAATCCCTAACTATGTATCTTGAAAACAATGGTTCTTTCACAATGCTTTTTTTTCTTCTAAAATTAGTAAAATTATGACCAAATAGTAACTACTTCTAGAATTTTAAGTCAATAGACTTTCTACATGAATATTGAGTTAACGCCATTTCTATTGCATGCACTACGTTTGTGTATTTTTTAGCACTTTCTTTCTAAAATAATCCCTAACTATGTATCTTGAAAACAACGGTCCTTTCACAATACTTTTTTTTTCTTCTAAAATTAGTAAAATTATGACCAAATAGTAACTACTTCTAGAATTTTAAGTCAATAGACTTTCTACATGAATATTGAGTTAACGCCATTTCTATTGCATGCACTACGTTTGTGTATTTTTTAGCACTTTCTTTCTAAAAAATCCCTAACTATGTATCTTGAAAACAACGGTCCTTTCACAATACTTTTTTTTTCTTCTAAAATTAGTAAAATTATGACCAAATAGTAACTACTTCTAGAATTATAAGTCAATAGACTTTCTGCATGAATATTGAGTTAACGCCATTTCTATTGCATGCACTACGTTTGTGTATTTTTTAGCACTTTCTTTCTAAAATAATCCCTAACTATGTATCTTGAAAACAACGGTTCTTTCACAATGCTTTTTTTTCTTCTAAAATTAGTAAAATTATGACCAAATAGTAACTACTTCTAGAATTTTAAGTCAATAGACTTTCTACATGAATATTGAGTTAACGCCATTTCTATTGCATGCACTACGTTTGTGTATTTTTTAGCACTTTCTTTCTAAAATAATCCCTAACTATGTATCTTGAAAACAACGGTCCTTTCACAATACTTTTTTTTTCTTCTAAAATTAGTAAAATTATGACCAAATAGTAACTACTTCTAGAATTTTAAGTCAATAGACTTTCTACATGAATATTGAGTTAACGCCATTTCTATTGCATGCACTACGTTTGTGTATTTTTTAGCACTTTCTTTCTAAAATAATCCCTAACTATGTATCTTGAAAACAACGGTTCTTTCACAATGCTTTTTTTTCTTCTAAAATTAGTAAAATTATGACCAAATAGTAACTACTTCTAGAATTTTAAGTCAATAGACTTTCTACATGAATATTGAGTTAACGCCATTTCTATTGCATGCACTACGTTTGTGTATTTTTTAGCACTTTCTTTCTAAAATAATCCCTAACTATGTATCTTGAAAACAACGGTCCTTTCACAATACTTTTTTTTTCTTCTAAAATTAGTAAAATTATGACCAAATAGTAACTACTTCTAGAATTTTAAGTCAATAGACTTTCTACATGAATATTGAGTTAACGCCATTTCTATTGCATGCACTACGTTTGTGTATTTTTTAGCACTTTCTTTCTAAAATAATCCCTAACTATGTATCTTGAAAACAATGGTTCTTTCACAATGCTTTTTTTTCTTCTAAAATTAGTAAAATTATGACCAAATAGTAACTACTTCTAGAATTTTAAGTCAATAGACTTTCTACATGAATATTGAGTTAACGCCATTTCTATTGCATGCACTACGTTTGTGTATTTTTTAGCACTTTCTTTCTAAAATAATCCCTAACTATGTATCTTGAAAACAACGGTCCTTTCACAATACTTTTTTTTTCTTCTAAAATTAGTAAAATTATGACCAAATAGTAACTACTTCTAGAATTTTAAGTCAATAGACTTTCTACATGAATATTGAGTTAACGCCATTTCTATTGCATGCACTACGTTTGTGTATTTTTTAGCACTTTCTTTCTAAAAAATCCCTAACTATGTATCTTGAAAACAACGGTCCTTTCACAATACTTTTTTTTTCTTCTAAAATTAGTAAAATTATGACCAAATAGTAACTACTTCTAGAATTATAAGTCAATAGACTTTCTGCATGAATATTGAGTTAACGCCATTTCTATTGCATGCACTACGTTTGTGTATTTTTTAGCACTTTCTTTCTAAAATAATCCCTAACTATGTATCTTGAAAACAACGGTTCTTTCACAATGCTTTTTTTTCTTCTAAAATTAGTAAAATTATGACCAAATAGTAACTACTTCTAGAATTTTAAGTCAATAGACTTTCTACATGAATATTGAGTTAACGCCATTTCTATTGCATGCACTACGTTTGTGTATTTTTTAGCACTTTCTTTCTAAAATAATCCCTAACTATGTATCTTGAAAACAACGGTCCTTTCACAATACTTTTTTTTTTCTTCTAAAATTAGTAAAATTATGACCAAATAGTAACTACTTCTAGAATTTTAAGTCAATAGACTTTCTACATGAATATTGAGTTAACGCCATTTCTATTGCATGCACTACGTTTGTGTATTTTTTTAGCACTTTCTTTCTAAAATAATCCCTAACTATGTATCTTGAAAACAACGGTTCTTTCACAATGCTTTTTTTTCTTCTAAAATTAGTAAAATTATGACCAAATAGTAACTACTTCTAGAATTTTAAGTCAATAGACTTTCTACATGAATATTGAGTTAACGCCATTTCTATTGCATGCACTACGTTTGTGTATTTTTTAGCACTTTCTTTCTAAAATAATCCCTAACTATGTATCTTGAAAATAACGGTCCTTTCACAATACTTTTTTTTTTCTTCTAAAATTAGTAAAATTATGACCAAATAGTAACTACTTCTAGAATTTTAAGTCAATAGACTTTCTACATGAATATTGAGTTAACGCCATTTTTATTGCATGCACTACGTTTGTGTATTTTTTAGCACTTTCTTGCTAAAATAATCCCTAACTATGTATCTTGAAAATAACGGTCCTTTCACAATACTTTTTTTTTCTTCTAAAATTAGTAAAATTATGACCAAATAGTAACTAATTCTAGAATTTTAAGTCAATAGACTTTCTACATGAATATTGAGTTAACGCCATTTCTATTGCATGCACTACGTTTGTGTATTTTTTAGCACTTTCTTTCTAAAATAATCCCTAACTATGTATCTTGAAAACAACGGTCCTTTCACAATACTTTTTTTTTCTTCTAAAATTAGTAAAATTATGACCAAATAGTAACTACTTCTAGAATTTGTATTCAAGATAGTGTATGTAGAAAGAAATTATGTAGAATGTGGTGATTTTACAATTCTTTTCAAAAAATTTAGTACAAGCTTAGAAAAATAGTACTGTTTGACATGCAATTTATTTTTACTTTCTTATGAGTTCAGCATAATTTTTGTCTGCCTGTGCCTCCAAAGGTACCCAGGGCATCGAGAAGGAGCTGCCAATCTTCCCGTGAGTTTAATGCTGCCAGTATGTCCCCCCACTGCGACTGGTTTAAGTTATTTAGGTTTCGCAGATCTGTTCGGCACGTTCGGCGCGTGATGTTTTTGGTTCTAGATCTGATATGCTGGCAACCCGATGGTTGCCAGTGGAGCTCTAAAGCCCCAAAAATAAAATAATCTGAAATTGTCATTACCTAAGTCAAAGCATGTTTAGTGAGTTAGAGTCTGTCATTGAGTGAAATATTTTTAGATATTACGGTTACACCAACAGGTTCCAATGCAGACTTTTCTAATAAAGAGTTATGAAATTTCTAAAGCTTTGAGCAGGAGATTGTGAAGGTTTTTATTGAAAAATGTTCCGTCTCTTTTATTCGCATGCTAAAAACCTATTTTCACAAGGAAAGGTTGTACTATCTTTGGGGGCATCTGCGTTTTAATAGAGTGTCAAAATCAGTTTCAAGTGTTGTGATAAAATAAGGTTTTTGAGGCCTTAGTGATTTATGTGTCTGCAAAGGGGGTTAGCTTTTGAGCTTACAAAAGGACTTGAATATTTTTTGGCATCGAATACTAAATAATTTTGAAGAGCCAGCTTGACTAACTGCATTCCTAGGTTTTTATCCCCTTCCCCCCTTAAGATTCGAACACCATCTCTTTGGGTATATTCATTGAAAAATAAAAAAAGTGACAACTTTGCCCCCCACCCTTGGATATTAAAAAATTAAATTTTGTTCCCCCTTCCTAAATTTTCGTAGATTGATGCGACTAGTTCTTATTGGCGTAAGCACATACTCTGATCACAACATCGATTGTTGCATTGTAATCAAAACTAATAATGAACCCTTTTTCTTGTTTGCTCTACTGTTTGTTTTCAAGACTTGGTTCAATTCAGCATTGTGTTCAGTTTTTTTCATGCTTTTTCGCTTATGGTATATTTTTCTGTTCTTGCTACTTTAACAAGATTCTGGAGTATCTCAATTTGGTAAGTTTTACATTTCACAATTATTTAAGGCTAGTTTGCAATTTTCAATGAGCTTCTTCTATATCCAGTCTAAATTGACACAAGTTATATTTTTTTTTTTTTAAGTAATCAAATGCTCATCTGTTTGAATAAAGCTTGAAAAAATTGTAGTTTAGATCTATGGTCACTTTATGACGGTTTAAACGCTTTATTAAATATCAGGCTCAACTCCTTTGTTTATTAAATAAAAATAAAAACAAGTTTTTTCAGTGAAAGTAAGGAGCGACATTAAAACTTAAAACGAACAGAAATTACTCCGTGCATGAAAGATGCTGTTCCCTCCTCAGTGTTCCGCTCTTTACGCTAAAGTTTGACTCTTTCTCTCTATTCTACTTTATAAAAAAAGTAAATAACTTTAGCGTAAAGAGTGGGACGTTGAGGAGGGTACAGCCCTTTTCATACCCGGAGTAATTTCTGTTCGTTTTAAGTTTTAATGTCGCTCCTTACTTTCAGTTATAAAACTTGTTTTCATATTTCATTTCTGAACGTTTTTTAATAAATGCATGTTTTGATTTTGGCTCACCGTACATGCATAATTAAAACGAAATTTACATTTTATTTATGTTTTTCGACTATGCTGAACAAAATGGCTATCTCAAAAATTTTGATTCGTTTACTTTGGGAAAAAATGAGCGTGGAAGGGGGCCTAGGTGTCCTCCAATTTTGGTTACTTAAAAAGGGCACTGGAACTTTTAATTTCGGCTAGAATGAGCCCTCCTGCGACATTCTAGGATCACTTGGTCGATACGATCACTCCTGGGAAAAAAAACAACAAACAAACAAATAAACATGTGATCCCTTGATTGGTCTTCTGGCAAAAATACTAAGTTCCACATTTTTGTAGATAGGAGCTGGAAACCTCTACAGTAGGGTTCTATGATACGCTGAATGCGATAGTGTGATTTTTGTTAAGATCCTATAACTTTTAGAGGGTATTTCTCCCTATTTTCCAAAACAAGACAAATTTTCTCAGGCTCGTAATTTTTCAATCAATCAATCAATCAATCAATCAATTTATTGATACTAAAAGAAAAAAACTATTTCAAAAGTAAAGCGGTTACTAGGCCCAAGAAGCTTTGCTCGTAATGGAAATGCTTGTTTAGTATTGACGAGTAATACTAAATGAAACTTATATATTTAAAATCAGCATAAAAATCTGATTCTTTTGGTGTATCTATTAGTATCAAAATTCCTTTTTTTTAGAGTTTCGTTTGCGATTGAGCCGGGTCGCTCCTTACTACATTTCGTTACCACGAACTGTTTGATCAGGCAAAGCAATATTTTGTAATCGTACGAGCGATAGTCTAAACAGGCCTACCCACCTCAAAGTGGTATGAGGGCAAAATTATTAAACAGAGCTACATTTGGTTAAAAAAGGAAAGAAATGGCGAATGTTTATTTAATTTCAATACTTTTGATTCTTTCTTTCTTTTTGTCCAGCTTTAGCCATACTGATATTTCTAGATTTTTTTTTCTTGTACTAAGCGGCTTATAGCTAAGAGCGGGCGAAAGGTATAAATTTGAAGTTTTGTTTGAGCATGGGGATCGTAAAACTGAGGGGAAATTTTCTTGAAGACCGCAAAACTTACTCCGATTTTTTTTTCTGGCCTGCTAATATCATAAAAATTGAACCAAAAAGAAATTATAGTACTTTAAAAATTAACTTCTTGGGTGTCCTTTTAAGTTAGACTCGTTTAGACAACAAATTATCCCTTTCAGACATGAGACTGACATTTGCTCCCTTCTTGGTTTTTAAGGATTACCTCCGGAAAATTTAGTTTCGAAATTCTGAATTCATATTTTCTTTTAATTAGACTTCGGATTTTGGTTGCGTTCTCCGAAGTTCCGTATGCATATGAAGCGAAGGCCTAGAACTAGAGGGAAACAGGTCCTGCTGTTGTCCGGCGTGTAGGTGGGCGGAACAGAGAAGATTTTTTGGTATTTTGTTCTTTAACTATCTAACAGATGGAGTTGAGTGGTCCCTACCAAACTTCATGAGAATTAAAAGCTAGTACCTATTTTGTGCCTTTCGAGTGTGTGGATATAATTCAACCTCTACCCAAGGAAGTCACTCAATCCTTGTCACCTTGAATCTACCAGAAGCAGTTTTTAGATCTCTGTCACAATTCTTGGGAAATAAAAGCTTGTGTCCTAGTTATGCCTTTCGGGGATTGGGACCTTAAATAAGCTCTTAGGGAGGAGGCAATGGGTTCTCTACTTGTCATTATTGTATCTAAAAAAATGTTGCTGGATCTCAATCATGCCTTTCAGAGGCAATTCTGAATCCGACTTCTTCGGGGGTCGCATTTTCCAGAGCATTCTGGTTTTCTCTATTGTGTCGTCTACCAAAATTGGCTGCTGGTGAGAAATAAGAGGAACCTAATAGTCTTTAGACGGTCCGTGCGTCATCCAACCTCTTGGGTGAATGGGCTTTAAAAAGTCCAACCGACTTTTGGGAAAGAAGTGCGTAAGGGATTGCACTCATTCCATCTTCTAAAGCTAGTCATCAAATTAGTCGTTTGTTGAAAGTGAACTCTAATTCTTTTGTATGTCTTTTCTGGGTGAGGCCAGGTCCTACCACCTGTATTAAAATTCGTTCTAAAATCTCGATCAAAATTGGTCTGAAGAAACATCCTATTATAACTTGTGGAGATCTACACTTGATCTGAAGTCTCTGAATGAAGATTATCAATCAAATCTAATGGGAAGTATAAGTTAGGATAGTAATTTTGTCTTTTGAGAATGTGTCTCCGATCCAACCACGGGGGGGGGGGCTGCTAGAATGTTGTGATCAGCAAATATACACAAAAAAAGATCAACCCAATTGAAACTATGTGGGAGGTAAAAGCTAATGTCTTCGTTTTACTTTTTGAGTGTTTGGACACAATCCGACCTCTGCAAGAATAAGGATCCTTATACCCTTGCCCGTAACATTTTGACCAGTAAAGAATGTCGGTTGTAAATTGAAATTGGCCTAACTCTATCTTAATTCTAACTCTCTAATGGCTAGGAAGGCAGCCTAAATCTTTGTCTTCAAGGCTTATTCCAGAAGGGATCGTCGGTTGTCATCCAAACTTACTGAGAGATAAGGGCTAGTATCTAGTGGGTAGTAGAAGTTAGTGCCTCAGTTGTTCCTTCTGGAACGCCAGGTCTGTTGTGACCTTTCCAGAGGAAATGGGTCCTTGTCTGTGTTTCCACTACCTCAAAAGTTATCACAGAACAAAATTAAGTTCTCCGAAATCCACCTGAAAGTTAGCCTCCTTAAATACAAGGAAGTTGACACGAAACACAAATTTTTAATTTCTATTAAATTTAGCTTTTGAGGATATTTCAGAGAACCCCTCTTCATTTTGAGCAAATTTTGGGAATATTGGAAGCACTGGCCTTATGTTCTTGTCAACGGCGTATCTACCCGTTGGGAATTTCAGGTCCTAGCCGAAGCTGATAATAATTTTGAACTAGGGTTCTAACTTCGCCTCTTGGATGGATGGGCGGCTCTGGCTCTCTGCATTGTAGAGGATCCCTAAAATTCTTAGTGAAAGGACGTGCACTAAAAGAGGTTGTAGGATATGGCCCAAACTTGTAAAAAAAAAGTAGGATCATGAGTTCAGATTAAGTCTTTTGAGGACTCGTCCATGATCACAAAGTCTTTGGGTGGGGGGGGGCATCTTTTCCATGTAATACGGAATATTCTCATCTAAGTTTGTCATTAATATTCTGAAATTGAACTGGATGAGAAGTAATTAGTATTTCTAATTTCATACTATTTTTGGGGTGGAACGCAATGTTGAAGAAATGGGGAGGGAAATTGGTAATTTAAGTCAAAATAGTTGCCAGAACTAAGATTCTTATCATGTGACAATCATCGTATTCAGACTGTTTCATTCTAGCCAAATATGAAGAGGGATACCAGCCTGCGTCATACTTTTGTCTTTTGGGATACTGGGTCCAAACCGGCCTTGGGGGGGAGGGGGTGAGGTGTACTTAAATTGTAGTCAGCAGGATATTTACCAAAAAAGATCTTCTAATATCCACAAACCGAGTTACAAGTAACTGAAGATGTCTTACTTATGTCTTTGGGAAGGAGGAAGGCTGTCCCTAAAATATGTCGTTATGCTCCTAAATCTCACTTATGTAGAAAGAAAGGGTGGAAATATGTCTGGTTTTGAAATGTCTAATTTTCAGTCAAATCGCTGGGCTGATAGAATTCATTCAACTAGGCCTAGAGCTAGAGCTAAACCTAGGTCTAGAGCTAGCTATGACTTTTAGTGTCCTTACTCGATTTAACATCTGTAAACGAATACCTTCATTCTTGTCAATTGCTTCCATCAGATGAGCTTATTAGATCTCAATCAAATTTGGTACGTGTTGACAGCTAGTGTTTTAATTGTGCCTTTAGGGAGTTTGAGTCATATCCTATAGTCGTGTAGTTTTTTCGTTTAGAATTTTAATTGGAGATATTGGGGATTTAGAATTAGGATTTTTTTCTTAAAATTTAAATTGGAATGAGAATTAGATTAGAATTTTTATAGGATTTATATTTCTTATTTTTTAAAGTTATCTTTTAGAAGTTTATTGGAGCTTTTGGGTGCTACTTAGTTTTTTGGTATAGGTTCCTATAAGGGGAACTATAGGAACTATAAGTTCCTGGTCTTTGCATCTTTAACATACTGTTTTACATACGGTCTGTAACCGCTTGAAATCGTCAAGGCCATCACACTAGGTAATCATAACTAGTATAAAGAGGATGAATTAATTGTTAAAGTCAGCTTTTAGTGTATGTGTTGTATTGTTGCTTGGTGCAAATTAACAAAAGAGTTATACGCTTGAGACATAGCCACATGACCGGAAATCAAATGTGTCTTTGCTGCTATACCAGGGGATCATGTCACTTTTCAACTAAAGTTCAGTTCTAGTAAATTGTAACTATCCTAAGAAGACACAAACGATGGGTCGGAAGCAACAACAAAAGTAGGAAAACTAAGCATATTTTTTAAAAACGCAGCGAACCTTTCTGTCGGAGCTATTACTCGTAGGCTGATACCTGGACATTATACGGTAGATGATGGATATTAGGAGAGCTATGCAGGTTTAGACATACAGATTATTGTTTGTTAGTTTCAATTAAACCGTGAAAAACTTCCATAACCCCTCTTAAAAAACAGCATGTAAGTCTATGCTCGTTTTCGTCATAAAATGCTCGTATTTTCACTATAGTAGTAATACTTTCCTTGTTTAGCCAAAATGTTATTATTGGTGGGCCGTATATGGCTCATGTTTGACCTTAAAATTCTTTGGGATACTTGAAAATTGGATGCCATGTATATAAAGAGGTAGCACTGACTAAATTTTAGTAACTCTTACTCAGAGCATTAGTATATATACGAATAGTAGCGAACAGTTCCTTCAAAAATGCCATCATTGCACGCTGAATGGGAAGATCACAGTACGTCAGCAATAGTTTTCCCATAAGTCGGTCGCAATGCGCTAAAAATTTGTCATTGTGTATGCATCGATAGGCGGACTCATGAAGAGAGGTCTAGATTCCAGTACTGAAATAGCTTTCATGGTGTCAACATCTAAACTAATCGGATTATTTTTCATTTTCACAGACCTGATAGTCTGAGGTATGAATTTTAATCCCACTTGCTAGATCTCGCAGTATTTGGCAAAATACCAGTTTTAATTAAAACTTGTGTGACGGTTTATCAAGGTGTCAACATCTATTGATTTTACATATTTGATATTCTGTGGACTTAAATTGAATGTAAGGAGAGAGGGAGAGGAAAGAAAAAGAAACGAGAGGAAGGAGGAGTGAGTTAAGTTAGCCAGTTCTGAAGTTTGAAATGAGCAAGTTCAAGAAAGGGGACTTGGCGTTGGCAAAATTTAGAAATTACCCGCTTTGGCCAGTAAGAATTGTAGACGTTAACACCCAATCAGAAAAAGCATCAAAGTTTCTAGTTTTCTGTTATGGATCCCATGATCTTCAGACAGTCTTAGAAGTAAATTTAGTTCTCTATGCGGAAAAGTCTAAAGAAGCATCACATAAAACTGAACGGAGCGTGAATAAGGCATTTCAGGAGCTGGAGATTTTCCCGGATATCTACTTACAGTATTTAAAAAAAGCTCCCTCCGCTCAAACTGGCTCAAATTCTGAAAAATCATCGGTAGCTGTTCTTGTTGAAAAGTTAGTCTCTACAGAACAAGAGTTAGCACAAACAAAGCAAAATATGCTCAAGGATATCGGGAAATTGGTCACAGAAAAGGTAGCACAAAAAAATAGTATCAACCCAGTTACTGCTGAACAGATAATATCCCAAGTTTATGATGGATTATCAGTCGAATATAATGGTAAATTTGATAAAATTGGCAAAGTACTTAAGGGGTTAAGAGCTCAAATAGAGTCGCTGGAAAATCGTATTGCAAAAATGGAAGATAGACTTGACGAGTATCAACAAGAAGCTCAGCTTGATTCCCTTGTATTCGTAGGGGTCAAACAGGCCCCTGGTGTTGACCTTAAAGTAACAATGCACAATATAATAAAGGACAAAATGGGCTTGAGTGCTCTTATGAGTGATCAAATTCTTTCTATGCAACGTTTTCGCTTACCCAACCCTACAGCTCAGATTAGTGATGAAAGTCGAGTTGCCCCTGTGATTGTCAAATTTTCTAATAAAGATGTTGCGCATACTGTCTTTAAAGCGAAGTCTAAGCTAGCGAAATCTGGTGTTTTTGTGAATGAATATCTCACGAAGCAGCGCAAGATTATCCTGGACAGTGCTAGAGATAAGTTCGGAGCAAAGAACGTTTGGTCGGACCAAGGCCGTATTTTTGCTCGCCTACCAGGTGAAGCTTCTTCTAGGAGGCTTAGGAAGGTTGAAGACACCTTCTAGATTAATATCTTATTTTATTTCTCGTTTGTAGTATTTATTTGTTTATTGTTTTGTCTTCGTTTGTTTGATCTTTTCTTTTTTGTGAGTTATCTTGCTTATCTTCTTTTACCATTGTTTTGCTTATGATTCGTCTTGTTGGCCACTCTCCCCCCCCCCCCTATGGAGAACCCATTTTTTTTTTTTTTTTTTTTTTTTTTTTTTTTTTTTTTTTTTTTTTTTTTTTTTTTTCATTATTATTCCACCTGTCCCCGTATTGCAAAAAAAAAATTATTCATATAGGTTAACTATGCGTTTATAATGATTCGCAAACTGATTATTTACGTACTATATGTCTGATCAGTTGAATGGCATGAATCGGTTGCGAAAATTTGAATCTGACCCTTTTCGACTGAATGATATACTTCGCGATGGAATAGCAAATGATTATTTTGCAATTGATTTTGATTGCCAAAGATTGAGTAAATATATTCCAGTTACGTCGTCGTCATGGGAAAAAAGTGAGAATTTTCTTAGTGTATGCCATTGGAATTGTCATCTAACTACAAGTTATAATGATATCTTGCATTTGCTAGATCTGTCTAATAGCTATTTTGATGTTATTGGTTTTTGCGAGACTTTTTTGACTTCTGAGCATTTTCTGCCTTCATTTCAATTTCCAGGTTACCAATTATTTGTGAAAAACCGTGAGCTGATGGCAAGGGGAGGTCTAGCATTCCTTGTAAAAAATGGGATATTTTGCCGTCAAAGGGGGGATGTTGATGTTTGGATAGAGGGTAAGGTTGAATCGTTTACTCTTGAACTGGCTATTGATTCAAAAAAACTTATTGTAAGTGAGGTTTATAAACCACCAAGTGCTCGTTTGGAGGATTTCACGGAAGGATTTGAGGTATTAATGAGAGCTGCGGTATCTAGCAAGTTAAATTTTATTTGTATGGGAGATTTTAATTTTGATTTGTATGATTTACATGCTATTAATCTTGATTTTTTAAATTTGATGGTTTCAAATGATTTATTTCCCCTTGTTGGGGTCCCGACACGTATAACTAGTCATTCAGCAACTATAATAGATAACATTTTTGTTAGTTCGAAGTACCTGAAATCTAGTGCTGCTGATGTTCTGGTATTCCCATGTTCGGATCATCTCCCAGTTGTAGCTTCTGTGCCACTAGTAATTGCCAAAGAGAAAAAGGCAGAAAAAAAGCAAATGCGGCAATTAAGGAAGCAGAATATGGAAAACCTTGCTGAGGAACTTAGTAAGGTTTCATGGAAACCAGTTTTTGATGAGACAGAAGATGCATCCCATGCATTTGATATGTTTATGAATATTCTCCAGCCGATATATGATAAAACATGTCCACTAAAAGTGTTGAGAAATACAAGGGAATCACCGAGAAAGCCGTGGGTTACATCAGAACTTATTCAGATGATTAAGAAGAGGAATCTACTGTATCAGTCATTTTTAGATTGCCAAAGTGCTGATATGTTTGAAGAGTTCAAAAAAATAAGAAATCAAGTGAATACATTACGAAGATCTTGTGTCAAGAGTTATTATGAATTGAAACTTGGGGAAACAAAGGGGGACTCAAGGGGAACATGGAAGGTTTTGAGAGAAGTGTTGGGTAGTGACAAGAAGAAAAATACACCAACTTCACTAATTGTGGATGGAAAAGTCTATGAAGGCAAGCAGAGCATTGTGAATCACTTTGGTGCCTACTTCTCGACGATTGGTGAAGTGGTTCAAAAGCAAGACCAGCCACTGAGTCAAGGAACAAGTGAGGAAGCTTTCATTGATGATAGAGGCCTGGGACTAATAATGGAGGCTGAAGAAACGAATATGCAGGAGTTGAAAGAAATTGTAAATAGTATTAAGTCCAACTCTTCAGGTAGTGACGGTATAAGCCTTAAGACATTCAAGCTTATTATGGTTTATCTCCTACCATGCCTTGTTTACATGATTAATTTATCACTGAAATCGGGAGAATTCCCGCAAAAGCTTAAAGAGGCGCGAGTGATTCCTCTTCACAAAAGTGGCTCAAAGACTGATCTGACTAACTGGAGACCGATTTCTCTACTGTCGGTGTTCTCGAAAATGTATGAAAAAGTTATGCATAAAAAGCTTTATGCACATTTAACAAAACATGGTTTTTTAAGTGATAGCCAGTTCGGATTCAGGAAAGGACATTCTACTGTTCATGCTATGCAGCATTTTCTTGATTTTCTGAATACATCAATGGAAAATGGTGAAATGACTTTATCGGTTTTTATAGATTTTAAAAAAGCGTTTGACACGGTTGATTTTAAAATTTTAATTGATAGGCTAAGGTCACTTGGAGTCACAGGTAGTATTTTAAAGTGGTTTGAATCTTATTTGATAGGGAGGTCGATACGTGTATGTTTTGATGATGTTATATCTAATAAATTTTTTATAAGTTGTGGTGTTCCGCAAGGTTCTGTTTTGGGTCCCTTACTATATCTTGTATATGTAGATACTATGCGGTTTTATGTTCCGGGTGTTGTTAATACTTCTTTCGCTGATGACACGGTATTTTCAGCTGCTGCAAGAAATGCTGATGATCTTGTGGAGAAAATTAATCAAGCTTTAAGTCATCTTTTAATTTTTACAAAGATTAGCCGTTTATCAGTGAATGTTTTAAAAACTCATTTTATATTATTTAGTAGGAAAGGAAGTCCAGTTGATTTAAATGGAAAAATATTTCTTTGTAATAGGCCATTGAAACAAGTAGCTGTGGTGAGATACCTTGGTTTCCAGCTTGATCAAAATCTGAATTGGAAAGCACATGGTGATCAGGTGGCAGCTAGGGTATCTAGAGGGCTTGGATTGATTCGGCGTCTGAGAAATCAGTTACCTCATTCTGCCCTTTTAACTCTTTATCATTCTATTGTCATGCCTTATATTTCTTATGGTTGTGTGATATGGGCTGGTGGATTTTATACAAATTTTAAACGTGTTCAGGTTTTACAAAATAAAGTTATTAGACTACTAGAAAATTATGTCCATGGTGAAAATGATACAGTTAATTGCTATAGGAAACTTATGATCTTTAATGTTAGCCAACTTTATGATTATCAACTTGCTATATTTGTATTTCAGAGTATTTATGGTTTGTCCCCTGAAATTTTTCGTCAAATGTTTATAAGGAATTCTTCATACCACAGTTATGAGACTAGAAATATGGATGATTTGGTATATGAGTGTCGCAGCTCTCAGAGGGGAAGTTTTGGTCCCAAGTTTGCTGGACCAGTAGTGTGGAATTCTTTACCAATGAGTATAAGGTTATCTGAAAATGTTAGCCAGTTTAAGAGTAGACTGAAGAATCACCTTCTGAGTAGAAAATAAATAAACAATTTAAATTGGATGGCTTATTGATTTGTTTTTTTTTTTAAGTGTTGTTTTTTTTTTTTTTTTTTTTTTTTTTTTTTTTTTTTTTTTTTTTTTTTTTTTTTTTTCTTATTCTTTGTTTTCCTGTTGTTTTCTTGTTCCCAATTTTTTTTTGTTTCATTTTGTTTATTTGTTTTTTTTTTTTTTTTTTTTTATTCTTTGTTTTCCTGTTGTTTTCTTGTTCCCAATTTTTTTTGTTTCATTTTTTTTTTTTTTTTTTTTTTTTTTTTTTTTTTTTTTTTTTTTTTTTTTTTTTTTTTTTGTTATTGTTGTTGGTATTGGTGCTCATTAATGTTTATCAGCCACTACTAACAAGTCTCTGACTTTCTAAAGTGGCTGATGTGGTTTGTTTTGTATATTGATGATATGTATAATAAAAGTGTCTCTCTCTCAAGATTGATATGTCTCAAAAATCTTTAATGGAGAGTATCGAACTTTTCGCCACTGTTCACATATATACTTGTGCTATGCTTTTACTTCAGCGTAAGTGATTAGAGTAGGGCTGTTTTGTTATTAGGTAAGAGAGTCGTCAGGATATCATCATAATCACAAAACCCACAAAAACACTCGTCTGCATACCAGCCACCGTATTTGGTATTGAAGAAGTGGGCGAGGTAGACTTCTGTATAATATAAATATACTCTTGTTGGTAAAAGTGTCCTCAAAATTGGTAAAAGTGTCCTCAAAATGTACCTTTTATTATGAAAAATAAACAGTTAATAGCAGATAAGTAAATAACAGAAAGTAAATAAACAGATAAGTAAATAGATGTTTTGATGTAATGAGCTATTTTTCCAGGCAACCCCTGCACTGTCAAACCTTCGTCGTTACCAGCAGAGTAGGAAGTTGCGACCCAAGTCTGTCGTTGACACCCTAAACCACACTGGTTCTTCAGATGGTGCCGCTAGCTCTGTTAACTCTATCGAACCAGGTAAGTCCCGCTGCAGATAGCCTCACTTACAATAGACTAGTTAATGGTAGTCCAAAAAGGGAAATACTTTAGAAGTGATAAAAAAAAGCTTCATAAAGTGTTTTTCTTCTCCAAATCAACTAAAAGGAAAAAAAGGCTGTTGCCAGGAAGAATCAGAACTTTGCCATATCAAAAAATCGTAGTGTCGTGTAACCATAAACGTTAATCCCTGATCAGTAAAAAAGTATGCCAAGATTGTCCCACGCTTTTATGTTTAACCTTAAAATTTTCAGTTTTCTGGTTACCAGGAAAAAAAATGTTTTTGTTTCTGGTGCGTTTGGAGATACAAGTGTTCAAAGAGTTTTTGTTGTTGTTTTTCTTTTACTCTTTTGGTCTCTATCAAACACTTGTTCATTTATTGAAAAACCTATTATATAGTAAGTACTGCACACGGCCGAAAAGAGAATAAATAAGATGGAGAAAAGAAAGCAAAACTTACTTAAAGACAAACAACAAGTTTTGTACGCAACGGAAATAAAGGATTAAAAATGAAAAAGAAAATAGCCGACCTCATAATAAACAAATGAAACTGCACTTTCAAAAGCAGCAGATTATAGTAGATACATGTAGATGGTATTATGGTATTATGGATGGTATTTATGGTATTATGGTAGTAGATGGTATTATATCCAAGTTCTCGGTTCTGAACTGTAGGCGGTGTACTAATAGAGGATACCAGGGATAATCGGTGCTAATGCCAGGGATAATAATTGTTTAAATAAAAAAGGGCCAGCAACTTTTTTGTTATATTTTGCAAAAGCCTCAGAGATTGCTAGTAACAGGTCTGTACTTACCATTTGTGAATTATTGGGTGTTTCTCTTCCAAGGTGTTAGACGTAGTAAAAATTTTTGCGAAAAACATAGAATGAATGATCATTATGATTTTGTAAGGATTTTTCGAAATGGGACAAAATGTAAGATACACCAAAGGGCTACTGCATTGTAGAAGCAAGCTAATAGATGACGATCAGAAAAGTATTCGCATGTGACAATAGAGGCATAAGATACTGGAATTCAACGGTTGGGATCCTCAATGAGATGTGATCTCGTGTGTTGTAGGGAGAACCTGATGAAAAAGCCAAATAAACTATTTGATCGGCAGGTTGAACTTCTGAGCTAGTTGAATATCTTTGACTTAAAACCTTTAGGTATTCGCACAACCTGATCCAATGAGCAGGTTGAACGTTTTTATGCTAAAATAAAGCCCAACCTTAGGGTATTCGTCTTGAGGGATTGCAGAAATTTTACTGATCCGCTTCAACTGATGACTGAGATTCAAGATGTCACTTGTGTAGTATTCTAATGCGTGTAACACCCTGTTTACTGAATGGTATATTCTACTATCATGGAAGAATGCTGTTGATCATGAGCCTCCAGCTCAAAGTTACTAAACAAATCGAGCGAGGGAACTACACCTTCCCCCCTTTAAGACAAGTACGAGCTTCCTCCGGCAAATGGGAGGCATGCTCTTGTGGAAGTTTTAGGTTGATAAATGGTCCTGAAACCATTGCCGTGATTGTGGGAACGATATACAGGCTCAAGCTATGCTTGCCACTTTTAAGAAGCACTGTAGCCTATATAAGTGAATCAAATGCACATTTTAGCCAGCAAAAACTGAACTTTTGCTTACCTGACTCAGCATCGAAAGATTATTTGCTACCCCATTAAGTGTAGTAGGATATAAAAATAGAAAATTTCATATTGCTTTCTAGCAATGAAGATACTAATTTTGTAGTAACAAATGTCACTTGTAAAGCTTCATGCCAAGATCACATCTACCCTTCCTTCAAATAACAAATAGCTTACAGCATACTTGACTTGATCTCAACAAACCTTGCAGACTTCTATGATGTACTGCGGTCCCTAGGAACCCTCCAGAATTCAAATCATTTCATAATCTTCTGGGAAGCAAATTCAGCAATATCCAAAACCAAACGAATGAAAACTACTATACGACCACTAACAAGAGATCTGATTTTTACGTTCAGTCGCTGGATCGGCAGCTACGAATTTGATGACATATGCTCAGAGCACGACATCAACTTCAAAGTCAGTAAGCTAAATAGCCTACTTCAGGAGAAATTCCATGCTTTTTTCCCGACTAAAGTCTTCACCGTTACAGATACTGATAAATCACTGATCACAAGTGACCTCAAGGAGTTAATTAAGGAGAGTCAATTAAGACTCATTGCCCTGTGGTGGCGCAGTGGGTTTGACCTTAGCTTGGTAATACGGGACCCAGAGATCGAATCATGCTGCAGTAATGCACTGCAGGGCCGACGCAGGGACCTTAGTAGTCAAGAAGCGTCGTTAATCTGATACAATACAATTAAGACTCACTGCCGCGTTCACAGCAATGGTAATTCAGTTGTTTTAGCAAAGTTACTAAAAACAATGTTGTCAAACTGAACAGGTGAGCGGAGAGACAATATTTGAAGGACAAAATCATGCCCTTGCTTACAATAGATCCACACAAATGGCAATCGTCAGTAAAAAGACTTGCTGGTAAAACGGCACCCTGTGACTTAAGGGATGGCTGGCGTCTACCACCCCCAGGCGATTACCACTCCAGGAAAATACCCCCCTGAAGAAAATAACCCCCCCCCCGGGGGAAAATGAGGCTTTCCAAATTTGAGAATTTTATTTGAGTTTTTTTAAGTTACCGTGGGTGGAAGGAAGTTTGGTACAAATGCATTATGCGCCATTCACTCAAGTTTACGCTGTGTAAAACTCGAGAACAAACCGGTTTTTTCGTTAATTTCTTCGTTACTTTAGAACAAAATTTGGGCAAGGATTTGCACATTAGGGGAGGGGGGAGGGTAAAGTATAGTGGGTCTGCTTGCAAAGTGTGTTAGGTACAATTGTTCTGCGAATTATGAACTAAGAATTGTTTTCCGACTTCAAATTGTCCAAATACTTTACCCCCTCCCCTCATGTGCAAATATATAGCCCAAAATGTATTTTTCCATATATTCTGTCACTTGTCTTTGCCTTGTCTCGTGCTAATCTGAAAGAAACTAACGAATAAACTGGTTTGTTCCCGAGTTTTATACAGCGTAAACTTGAGTGAAGTACCAAAATAACTTCCCTCGACGGAAATTAAAAAAAAAACAAACAAAAATCAAATAAAGTCTCGAATTTAGAAAGCCTTATTTTCCAGAGGGGGGGGGGGTACTTACCGAGGGAGTAACCGCCGGGGTGGGGGAAGGGAAAGAATGCCTAGAACCGATTTATGAGTATTGAAAGAGGATGGTACCTTTTTATCGGCTGCGGAAGTGAACTCCTTTTTTGCTGGCATCTGTACCACCTTCCCGTCAATCACCAGTCTAGAAACCGAGTCTTTTATTACTGAAGCAGAAATTGATAATGTATGTGAAATTTTCGAGTTTGTGGTTTACAAGGAACTTCAGAAGCTGAATAAGGACTGTGCGTCCTAACCTAGTGAGCTTCCTTTAAAGTTGTTACGTGAACTAGCTATTTTCCTTGGCAAGCCTATCTCCTCCATTATTAATCAGTGTTTCCAAGAGCAAGTGTTCCCTAGTGCTTGGAAGAGAGTGTATGTTCGCGTCATGCCCAAAGTGAAGGGTCCCAAATCTTGCGACTAATTCTGACCTATCTCAATAACCCCGAACCTGTCTAAGGTGGCAGAAATATTTATATACCGCGAGCTGATGTCACAGGTTTCTCCCTCTCTTGACCCATAAAAGGATGCTTGAAAGGAGGCAGCAAAACTGTTTACTTAGTGAGAAAGTATCACTTGTTGTCGAGTGGCTTGATCGAGCAAATTTGATTGTCGAGCTTCTCCTAGTGGATTGCCGAAAAGCCTTTGACCTTATTCGCCATTTCATTGCTTTGGCAAATTTATTTGCGATGGGTTCACACAAGCGTATTCTCCTTTTTGTGATCGACGTTTTGCAAGACTGTTTCCAGTTCGTCTACAGTCTTTTCCCTGGTGACATCAGCTCCGAATGAACTGAGCTCATGTGTGGTGCTCCACAAGGAACGAAACTTGCAGCGCTGTTGTTTTTTTGGCTGTTAAAAACTTTGTCCTTTCTGAGTTTGAGGACAAATTTAAGTATGTAGACGACTTGTCAGTTCTTCTGAAATATCTCATTGAAAACTCCGAGGCAGTTCCCCAATTCAGTGATGCAATAATGAGCAATAATTAGCGCTGACTGCTCGTTTAGTACTCATGTTGATGCAATCACTGAAAAGGCTAATGGTGCGATGCGTACCCTTATCTTACTACGTCGTTTCGGTTTTTCAGTGTCCCAACTTAAGACGGCTTATCTTACATACATCCGACCAATGCTCAAGTATGCTTATCCTGTATGGGACCTTCAAATCAACAACCCGAGTTACCTAAGAGATCAACTTGAGTAACTGCAAAAAAGAGTTTTTTTCAAAATTATTCTTTCAGACGCAAATGTAAGTTATGAATCGGCATTAACTGTCATACAACTACCGTCCCTTCACGAACGTCGTTTGGGATTTATCTGCAAATTTGGCCAATTTTCCTCTTAGCAGTAAAAAACACAGAGATTCTACCACCAGTTTTCAGGAATAAAATAAACACAAGGTTGGCTTACTAAGGGACACTGGAATTGCCTACTCAAAGAAAAAACCATTCTGCCAATTCGTTCGTTCCTTTTTACAAGTCAATGTTTATTAAGTTATAGTCTCGTGTTTCTTCTTTTTTCTAGTTTTCGTTGTAAGTACTAGCGCTATTTAGTTGGAATCTTTATTCTAAACTATAATTGCTTGTATAAATAAAACCATTCTACTAGCTGCTAAAAAGTTGACCTAGGATTGGTCTGATTTCCTCTCTGTTTCTCCGGTCACAGAGCCTTCCAAGGGGAGGGGCTGCGCCATTTTGTTTATTTTGTGAAAATACATTATTTTAATAAAATATAAATATATATATTATTTTTTAACCCTGATTTAAATCTCTAAACAGACAGATTGAAATAATAGCGTTTAAATGTAAAACTATTAGACTTGTCTTGGGCGCTTTTTTACACTGATATCATAAAGATTAAGAAAGGCAACAAATTTATTCCTGGTCAAAGACATTAAAATATCTGAAAGCCAACCTTCCTCATCTCTATTCAGAATTCTATCCATTGAAAGTGCTAGATTCTGACACTGAAAGGAAAAATAGTCACTTCTTTCTTCTTCAGAGAAAGTATTATACAGTATTATGTCTTTCCTCGTGTTCAAGATATTCTTCCTTTTTCTTTCCCATATATGGCAAAACTCTGAAGAGTTTTATGGCTTTTTGGTGCTTTTTTTTTGGGGGGGGGGGGGCTAAAGTCTGGATCGATATTCTTGTGTACCCTATTTAAAAATTATTTCCGTTCTCTGGTACACATTGAATAAGTCCAATTTTTTAATTGCACTTCATTTCAAGTTCCAAATTCAAATTTCTATTTTTGTTATTTACAAATAAACAAAAAACAACACTCCCCTGGAGATAAACTTATGAGGTGAAAGTCCAGGCAACTACTCACCTATTAAATCAAAAATTCAAATAATATTATTATAAATGAATCAAAATAAATAACCTATGAAATAAACAATAAGTAGATAATGAAAAATAATAATGATACGATTTATAAAAATATAAATAAGAATAATAATAATAATCCAATCTCCATCACTACTCAATCCTTAACTCATCTCTCCGACAAACTGCCTTCCAAGCTCCACTTTACCCCCCTGCCCATCATACCTGCCCAGCTCACCCTTCCTCTCGTAACCATCTTTGCTACACTAAATTTGTTGTTGAACTGTTCATGAACTAATAGTCGTTATAGGTATTCCAGGCTGTTTATCCTATGAACAATTGAAGTGTAGAATTAATTGAGCAGTTTTTTCTTGATTTGTTTTTCTTACTCAGTCTTTGTTACTATTTGATTGCGTAATAGGACGAAGTTAAAAGTAGGTTTCAAGATGGACTTTATACTGTATCTGAGATTGACTTTATAATCAAAATTCTTCACAAAAAAAATCAAAATGATTACTGCTTTTGATCGTAATAAAGATAAATAATTTTATATACTTTGTATCTTTAAATCCAGTATTATAAAAAATCGTCATCATGTTTTCTTAGAGTCGTCTGGGTTGAACCAGTATTTGGCTGTGACTACACCAGCCGTCATTTCGGCCGAATCTGTGGCAGAGTCAGCCGGAATGTCCGAAAGTTATGATGATCTAAGTTCAGTCCTAGAGTCACTCAAATCTGATACGCTGCGATCAGGAAGCTCGACACCATTTGGCTCATGGTCAGGCTCACCAGTGAGGTCTTTGCCGACATCACCAACTGTTCATTGTAATCAGTCTTTACCCCCTCTGTTGCTTTTTATGGGCGGCTCGTTTGTTAAGCATTGCTGCATTGTCACCTTTTTGCTCCCTATTTTCTCAAATATTTACTAGTCTAAATATTTCGTTAAGATATAACGCTCACTAAATTAAATAAGAATTAAATGAAAAGACGAAGAACAGTAACTAATAGAATTAAAAAGCTTGAGAAATATGTAATCTAGTATTTGAAATAGTTGCCAAATATTTTAGCATATCTAGAGAGCTTGAAACGCTTGTCTTCTTTGGTTCTTGGTCTTGCTCGCCAGAGAGATATCTTCCAACGTTGACAACTGTTCAGCGTCACCAACCTTCCTGCCTATGTTGTTTTGGGTGTCAGGGTATTATTATATTGTCTTCTTTTTCTCCTTTCCTCAAATCGGGTGAATCTTTTCGATTTTGATAGCTTCGTTACAGTATACTTTTTAGTTATGTTAGATTAAATAGGAGAAAAATAGTAATTAATAGAAAAATGATCTTGCTCGCCAAAAGTAAATCTGCCAACATCGTCAACTGTTCGTTGTAATTAATTTTTAGTTCCTCTGTTGCTTTTTAACGGCGGTTCGTTTGTTATGCATTGTTGCATTGTCTCCCCTCCCTTCTTTTTTTGAAAAAAAAATGGTGAATGTTTTCCATTCTAAATGCTTCGATGCAATAGATTTCTTATTAAAATGAAATTAAATAGAAATAAAAAAATAGATGATAAACAAAAATAGTGATTAAAAGACAAAAAAAAGATCTTGAAATAGGAGTGAACTAGTATTAAAGTAAATGAGGGCTCATGGGGATGCAGATTTTCATCTTTGGCTCTCGCTCTTGCTCACCAGGAGGATTCCAACGACCATTCCCAACTGTTCATTATAGCCATTTTACCCTCATGTGCAATATTTGGATAGTAGGCTATGTGACAAGCATGTTTGTTTCCTCTTGACACCTTCAAAACTTGATGAATAGTTCTCATAGCTGAACATTGTAATTTGAACCATAAGCCATCATCTAAATGCTGATTAATTGATCGTTTATGCTGATAGAAATATGTTTGATACATACACATACGCGGAAATGCTTCATGGGAGGAAGTAAATTCTTTGAAATAGACAACACAGGCCAAGTAGTTAAAACATGGATTGGAGAGAGATAGGGATCGTAAAAGTCAAGATGAGTAGACACCTCCTTGCTTGTGTGTCTTGTTTGATAGCTTATGTTTTATTTTTGCTTGACCTATCGTGAATATATTTTGTAACTGCTTAATCTCTCGCTTGCATGGGATTTTATCTACGATGTAGTTTACTTTACTGGCCTCCTAGATGTAAAAAAGGTGTATCTTTTCTTTATTTTCTTTCTTTTTTATTCTTTAGATACATCCGTAAGCCAATGGACCTTATTCTTTTGTAAAATAGCTATTTAGAAATTATATAGGTTCCTTTAGTGTCATGGTGGGATTGATCTCTGTTGGTTAATGCATGACCAGGAGTTAAAACTCAGCTCTAGCAACCTGTTGCAGGACACATAATTTTATTCAGGTTATAAGATGATGTGAAAGCGCCTCTATAATAATTCAAATAAGAAGAGAAGAATTTTAGGAATTTTAATTCAATGCAAAATGCTTGTGAAGTGGTCATCGCTGATCGCCAGAACTTCTTGAGAACTCTTATGCTGACAAGGCTAGTTTAGGAGAAATTTAGTTATGGTTTTCTATATTGTTAATAGCTAATTGGCAGCTGAACATTTTTCTGCAATATTTTGCTTCTCATTTTATAGTCATTGCAGGGCTAAATGTCATTTAAATTATAAGTTAATTATTTTCATAGAATAAACACTGGAGAAAAGTAACAACACATATTTAGGTGGTTTTTTTCTGTTGTACCATTCGCCAGGCAAAAAGATTGGACTGTTGTTATTTGTTTCTTTTAAATAATCAAATAAAGACCCCCCCCCCCCTCTGCCCTACGATATGAAAATTAGCATTATTCAGCTTGTTAGTAAAATGACAAGTTGATACACCCTCACACGCAAAATTTGCCTGACCTGCACAATGGGCAAAACCCTCCTTTAAATTTGAAATTTGGTTTCTACCATAAAATAATAAGATGCCACTAAATCTCCGTAGTTAGGGTGACTTCATGGTTTAAAAAAATATTCTGTATAAATCAATTAGCACGTCTTCTATATCAGTAGTATCCCTCTATGCACTACAAGAAGATTCCTATCCATTACTTCTATCATCCTTAGCTTAAGATAATGAAGAAGGTTTAACGACGATTTCTCTAATTCTGCCATCTACTAACCAAAGTCATAGATGGAGTTATTGTTAACTACATTTATAGATAGTGAAATGTTTTCTTTTCCAGCGGTACATCATTTAGCTTCTAAGCAGTTTTCCATTGATTCTATCAAATTTCTGTCCGACATATGAATCGAACGTGAGACCCATGATTTCACATGGTAAAAGAATGACATGTTACTCGACTGAGCCAAAAAGTCATTGAAGATATTATGTCCTTAGAAATGCACTCTAGGAAATCAATATATTGTTTCTGGGACGCCAGCCAGCTGATGTTAAGCGTCACAATATCCTAACTAGTTATTTGCAAAATCGATTTCTTAATTAGATTTTAGGCAAGTGTTATCAGTGATCTGTTTCCGGGTGCCTCTTTTTGGCATCATTCCGAGAATATGCATACCACGGTGATTTGAGATACTTCTCCAAAATATTGTAGTGACTAAAACCGGCCATGTATCATTACTGTAATGTAATGGTCCTGAGCACATTGGTTTTCCATTACCGTCCTTGCTTATGAGTTTGGGCCCCATATTCCCATCTAGGATCAAACGCCCCCAACCAAGGCCCTAAATCTCCATCCAAGGCCCCAATGTCTTTTCCCCGATTGTATGTCCCCCAACCATTTTCTTGTTTTCTTCACGTCTTAAAATCACATTTAAGTTCGTAGCAATACATTCTAAGACAAAAAATGAATTGTTTCTGGGACGCTGGCCAATTGATGTTAGGCGTCACAGTATCGTAATAAGTTAAATGTGCAATCTATTTTATTAATTGGAGTTGGATAATTGGTAAATGCTACTAGTGATTTGGTTCTGGGCACCTTTTTGGCATCATTCCAAGACTAAGCAAACCGGTTTTCGAGAATTTCAAGAATAACACATTATCTGGTATTGCGTGATCATTCGTGTTGTCGGTGAAGTAATACAATGAAAACAAGCGGGCCCATATCATGATTCCATGATTTCCGAGAATTTCGTGGTATGTTTCCGAGAATTTCAAGAGTGATACGTTATCTGGTATTGCGTAATCATTCATGTTCTCGATTAAACTATACAATTAACACAGGTGGCCCATATCCTCATTTCCGAGAATTTCGTGGCATGTTTCCAAGAATTTCAAGAGTGATGTGCAATGTTTCCTCTCTTTTCTATTTCAATAGTTTATTGGAGACCCAAACACCTATAAGCAAAAGTAACAATAAGCATAAGCAAACAAAGCACTATAGCAAGCAAAGCTGGGTGCAAACATAATTAAAATAAGCAAAACATTTCATCTTCTTTCTTTTCACGATTTATTTTTGTTTCGACTTCAAACGCTTGCAATACTGATTTGGACGATCAATGCTGAGGTACAGCCGTTTGACTGGCTTCACGACGCGACCCGAGGTGGTGATCCGGATCTGTGATGTGCTGGCGAGGGGCTGTGTGCTGCCGCCCGTTGCGGTGGTGTCCTGTTCCACTTGCTGATTTGTTATAGTTACAGGACTACTGCCTGGTTGGCTGTAAAGACTGGAATCGTCGGTCAGAGTTGGCAAGGGGTTTGGGAGTACGGCCCTTGTGGTTGGGGTGGATCTAGTAGGAGCTTGAACTTGCAGAGGTGCGCTACTCTTGTCACATTCTGCGACAAACTTAGTTGAGGTTTGTTTATCTGGCGTAGACGCTCGAAGTGATTGCCCCATGGGTGATATGGTGTCAGCAGCCCCTATTTGTTGCCCATCGTAGGTTGTGGGTGAGGCGAATTCATACCGAGGTCTTATATCCCTCCTGTTTCGTCTGAAGGTGCCTCCGCTTTCGAGGGAGAGGTTGTAGGATCGAGGGGCTTTATCGTATTTCTTCTCGATGGTTGCTTTTTCCCATTTTGAGTCCTCAGAAAGTTTTACCCATACTTTCTGGTTTGGGTTGAGCTCTGTTGCTGTCCTTGATCCTCGATCGTATGCAGTTTTCTGCTTCAGCTGAGCTTTCCTTCTGGATTTCAAAAATGTTGAGCTATCTACCAGTTTGGGGTGTAGGGCTTGTGGTAGAACTGGTAATACTGAGCGCAGCTGTCTGCTCATCAAAAGTTGAGCTGGTGAGTATGCTCCGTCGACCGGGGTGTTCCGGAATTCTAGCAACATCATGTATGGGTCCGTCCTGCTATCCAAAGTCTTTGCCATGATGCGCTTGGCTGTTTGGACAGCCTTCTCGCTGAGGCCATTTGCCTGAGGGTATCGTGGACTTGATGTTACATTTTCAATGTTCCAGCTTGATATAAACGTTTTGAATTCTTGTGATGAAAACTGCGGTCCGTTATCGGTTGTCATCTTTTCCGGGACACCATGACGTGCAAAATGCGCCTTGAGTTTGCTGATTACCTGGAATGAGGTGGTTGAAGTCAACTTATCCATCTCAAACCATCGGCTGTAGTAGTCTGTGGAGATAAGGTATTCTTGACCTCTAAATGTGAACAGATCCGCTCCAACATGCTGGAAAGGGTATGAAGGTATTTCCATGTTAATTAGGTGATCTTTTTGTTGCCTGTTTTGGAACTTGCATTAAGTATCACAGGCGTTGATCATTTTCTCAATATCTCCAGTGATATTTGGCCAAAACATGACAGTTCTGGCTCTCTCCTTTGTTGTTACAATTCCCAAGTATGACAGGTGGAGTTGCCTCAACATTTCCGGCCTCAGTGCTTTGGGAATGACAACCCTTTCCCCTTTTAGAATGAGCCCATTGTTCACGACCAACTCATCTCTGTAGTTCCAATAAGGGGTAGTTGAAACGGGGGCATCTTTTCGGTTTTCAGGCCACCCATTTTCTATGACTTGCATCAATATGCTCAGTTCCTCTTCTTGGAGCGACTCCTGTCGTATATGCTCCATCCTCTTTTCTGTGATTGGTATCTGTTTGAAGAAGGTGTGTATGGCTAGTTCTCCCTCGCTCTCAGCTTCCTTATCCACGTCGGGGAGGTGCAAGCGGGAGAGTGTATCTGCCACGGGTATTTCTTTTCCTGGTCTGTAGTGGAATGTCAGGTCATAAGGCTGGATGGCCAACATCATACGCTGTGACCTTGGTGGGACGCGGTTTATTGCCTTGCTAAGGATAGCTTCCAGGGGTTTGTGGTCTGTTGTAACATAGACTTTTCGACCAAACAAGTACTGATGAAAGTGCTTGCAGGCAAACGTTATAGCCAATAACTCTTTCTCCATCTGAGAGTATCATCTCTCAGTCTCAGGTAGCGATCTTGAGGCAAACGCTACTGTGGCTTCGTCCGTTACAAGCTGGGCGCCAACTCCATGCTGGGAGGCATCAGTTACTACTTCAGTTAGTTTGGCATGCTGACTGAAGTAGGCCAGGTTCTTACAAATTGAGTCCTGGATTGTTTTCCGGGCAGCTTCATGTATACCATCCCATTTCCAAACCTTAGCTTTTATCAAATCACGAAGTGGCTGTTTTGATGTGGACAAGTTAGGTATATATCGGGATAGGTAGTTGTACATTCCCAATAATGTATGTAGCTCCTCTTTGCTTTTAGGGGCTGGCATGTCTTGATAGCTCTCGTTTTATTCGGATCTCGCTTTACTCCTTCTTCTGTCAAGATATGTCCAAAGTAGGGTATGCTTGTAGCATCAAATTTGCACTTATCTCTGTTAAATTTCACGCCTTTTTCTTTGGCTCTTAGAAGGACCTCTGCTAACTTCCTGTCATGCTCCTCGTCTGTGGCACCCATGCCAGCAATGTCGTCAATAATTAGCCCTATGTCAATTCCTTCAAATGCTTCTTCCATTTTCTTTTGATACTCGTCTTGGGCTGAAACAAGACCAAAGGGATATCGCTTCCAGGGATATCGGCCAAATACAGTGTTAAATGTGGTCAACTCAGACGACTCGTCATCTAAGACCATTGACCAATAACCACTCCTTGCATCCACTTTGAAAAATTTCCGGGCCCCTTCACATTTTCTCCTATGTCTTCGAAAAGTGGAACTGGATGATGGGGTCTCTTGATCCAGCGATTTAGGTCTACTGGATCCAGACATATTCTTAGGGAACCATCACCCTTTTTGACCAATACAATAGAATTTACCCACTCTGTGGGCTTAGTGGTTTTTTCTATTACCCCTAGTGCTTCTAGGCGTTCCAGCTCCTGTTTAAGTTTTGGCTGCAGTGCAAACGGCACACGTTTTTGTGGATGGACCGTTGGTACTGCCCCTTCCTTAAGGTGTATGTGGCAGGTACCTGGGAGCCGTCCAATGCCATCAAACACGTCTGAGAATTCTTCCAGCAATATATCAACTTCGATACGCCTTTGTTGTGGAGCTGCTGGTATTTCTGGAGAGATACTCATAAGGAACTTTATGAGGTTCAGTTTCTCGCTTGTTTGTCTGCTTAGGATAGGTCCTTTATCTGTTTCTACAACATAGAAAACATGATTCTGAGGACGCTGCTTTTTATACTGTAGCATTAGATTAATGGTTCCAACAACCTTCAACTGTCCTCCACTATAGCTTGTCAGAATGTCCTTAGTCTTGGTCAGTCGCGGAGAGGCCCCCTTGAGATTGAAAAAATCTGCGGTAGGCAACACATTCACCTCTGCTCCTGTATCGATCTTGAACTTAATGTCAGTGTTGTACTGGGTAAGCCTTATTGCTACGAAGGGTTTCTCTGGAGCTTCTGCAGACAAACTGTCAATAGCTTAAATGTGGAATTCTTCTCCTTCCTCATCTTCTGCAGTCTCTACTTCATGTATGTTCTTGCTCCTACATACTTTTGCAAAATGGTTAGGCTTATGGCATTTCGTGCATGTCTTTCCCTTTGCTGGGCACCTGTGCTCACGTGAGTATAAACCACCACACGAATAGCACAGTGGTGTTTTACTCTTTACTCTCCTCACTGCTTCTATTTCTTGTTTCATGCATGGTGGCTTCCCTGCTAAGTTCATTTGTGCCTGGGTCTCCTGAACTATTTCGATAGCTCTACTGATCTTGATGGCTCGTGCTAATGTCAATGTCCCACCTTCACTCAAGAGCTTTTCTCTTATCCGGTCATTCTTTACTCCGAACACTAGTCTGTCGCGAATCATGTCATCTGCAGTATCACCAAACTCGCAGTCAAGTGCTAGTAACTTTAGTTCTGTGGTGTATCCCTCCACGGTTTCACCTTCATTTTGATTCCTTTTGTGGAATATAAATCTTCCAAAAATCGGATTCGCACTTGGTTGAACGTGTTCATTGAACTTGTCCATATACACTCGGATTTTATTGTTTTCTTCAGCTGTCAGATTCCTAGTGTTAAAGATATCGCGACCTTTCTCGCCGACCCAAATGAGCAGGTACGAACATTTGACAGCTTCCGACTTTACACTCAGTGGTCCAGAGAGCAGATGAGTTCGCAATGCTGCTTGAACCTCTTCCATGCTGCCTTCAGGTTTGGTGTAGACCAATCTATCGTTGGGTGTGGTGTGCTGTCCATGATCCCACTTCTGACACCATGCAATGCTTCCTCTCTTTTCTATTTCAATAGTTTATTGGAGACCCAAACACCTATAAGCAAAAGTAACAATAAGCATAAGCAAACAAAGCACTATAGCAAGCAAAGCTGGGTGCAAACATAATTAAAATAAGCAAAACATTTCATGATGTGTTATCTAGTATTGCGTAATCATTCATCTTATCGACGAAATAATACAATACGTTCTTTCAGAGCCCTCAAATCTGGTCCTTTATGATAAAAACTGAGCCAGCAACAATTTTAGGTTCTAAGCAGTTTTCTATTGATTTTATGAAATTTGTGTCTAATGTACATACATTAGACGTAATTAGAAATACATTCTAGGCAATCAATGTATTTTGATTGCTTAGAAGCTAAAAATGTTTTTGGATCAGTTGTTATCTCAAAGGACCAGATTTGAGGGCTGTCACAGAACATTTTGTACTCACCGACTTACCCCGACAACATGAATGATTACGCAATACCAGATAACGCATCATTCTTGAAGTTTTGAGAAACATGCCAAGTAATTCTCAGAAATCAGGATATGGGTCCGCTTGTATAATTGTATTGTTCCATCGAGAACATGAATGATTACTCAATAGCACATAACGTCTCATTCATGAAATTGTCGGAAACTTGCCAAGAAATTTCCAGAAAGCGTGATATGGGCCACTTTGTATTTTTCGTATGGTTTTATCAATAACATGAATGGTTACAGAATACCAGATAACATATCATTCTTGAAATTCTTGGAAACCGGTTTGCTTATTCTTAGAATGATGCTGAAAGAGGTGCCCAGAAACAAATCATTGGTAGCATTTAACAAAAATCCAACCCCAATCAAGAAAATCGATTGCGCAATTAACTTGTTACGATATTGTGACGCTTAACATCAACTGGCTAGCGTCCCAGAAACAATGCATTGATTATCTTAGAATGCATTTGTAAAAATTTCGATTTGATTTTAAGACATGAAAAAAAATGGTTGGGGGAGACCCAAAAATTAGGGGATATTGGGGCCATGTAGAGGACCTTGGGGCTGTTGAGGGGGACTTGCGGTCCTGGTGAGGGGCGTTGGGTCTTGGATGGGAATGTGAGGGCCTAATCTCATGCGCAAGCTCGTTAATGGAAAATCATTGTGCTCTGGACCATTACATTATAATAATGATACTTGACCGGTTGTAGTCATTACAGTTTTTCGGAGATCAAAACGAGTTTCATTAACCATTAAAAGAATATATCTGTCCAGTGAGCATCTCAAATCACCGTGGTATGCAAATTCTTGGAATGATATAAAAAAAAGGTGCCAGGAAACAGATCGATTAGATCGATTTATACATCAGACACGAAGTTCATAAATCAATGGAAAACTGCTTAGAAGCTAAAAAATGTGTTCTTGGAAAAAGCATGTCATATCTATAACCGTATTTAACAAGATACTAAGTTTGTAATTACAGTAGCTCCCCCGCCATCTATGACCTTGATTGTGTAGATGGCATTGGAAGAATCGCCGTTAAATCTTTCATGATTTTAAGCCGTTAAGGTAGAAGGAAGTAGTGGATAGGACTCTGCTTGTAGTGTATACAGGGATATTACCCATATCTTGACTTTCCAAGACTTCAAGAGTCATAAGATTTTTGGTTGCGGGTATATTTTAGCAAAGAAGAGGCGTTTAAGTACCTTTAAATACGGAGCTGTATAAGTATCAAAGGCGGTTCTAGACCAGAATCTTGTTGGAGAGGGCAATATTACATGGGCGCCAATAATTGACCGAATTTACCAGCGTATTTAAAGGAGATTGAAAAACAGAAAAAAACATGGAATTAGGGTGCCATAAAAAATCTTGGCCCCCACCCCTCCTCTGAATCCACCAGTGATACTTGCAACGTTGTTTGAATTTGATTTTTTGTTATTACAAGTAGAAGATGTTTACATTAAGAGCATGAAAAGCTCACTAGGAAATGGTGTTCAAATGCTTTTAGCACTGATAGCCAGCTTGTCACACCCATGTCTGTGCTAACGCGGATCTCCAAAGATTAAACAGTGTTTTCGTGATTAGTTTTTAAAGGGATTTCGCGGAAGGGATTGGGCCCAAGGACCTGATGAGTTGAGATCAGTAGTTGAGATGGAACGAAATTATTTGGAGAATGAAAATGAGTGCAAATACGAAGAAGAAATTTGGAGGTTTAGAACAGATTGCCTGATAACAATTTCCTATGCTAACATTACCATTACCTATGCTAACAATTTCTTCATCGACATATTTATGTGAGACATTGTTATTAACGTTATATAATATTAAGACAAACGGTTTTACTGACCATGCTTCTCCTCCACCACTATCCGTCAATAGCGTGAGTCTGTACTCCCTCTTATAGTGTTAAATTTTTTTCTTGTCATTTCATGTGGCCTTTTCCCACCTCATCTGGGGATGGTCTGATTTTCGTTTGGCTCTAGATGAATGACAAAAAGGCTTGGTTTTGTTCATCATCAGTCATATCTGTACCAGGGCCTTGTCATCTCAACCATTCTTTCGTTTTAGCCCTAGAAATTGGGATCGTACCATTTTTTATTTCACTTTCATTCAAACATCAAATAGGGTCAGTCAAATGATTACCTCAAACTACTATCAGATACTTTTTCTGAAAATTTTCCTAAAGTCGCCGGTTAAATTCTCTTTGTCAATGACAATATTCATAATCTTCAGTATTTTATCTCTAGCTTTGTAACCATGATATTTCATAAATTCATTTGTCACACTGCCAACATCTGAGGCCTAATTATTTATCTATATTTTTAGTGTCTTCTCTAGCTCTAAAATATATCATTCATAAGGCTGAATTTTTTTTGCTTTTATTGTACCGTTTCAGCCTACAGCTTTATCATAGTTTAGTGAGTTTTTAGAGTTGTGCACATCTCTCCTTAACACTCTACTTGTCATTAATCGAGTTCCCATTTATATCTTTCACTGGACAAGTTCGAACTGACTAATTCCTCTCCGTTTCTTTAAATCCAATGTCTTACTATTCTTATTATGGACTAGTTTGTTTTTTACTAGGTTGCCCCTAAGGTGGCAACGATGAGGCCACTTTGGATATTGCAAGGCTTATTTCTTTACTATCTAGTACGTTATCGGGCAATAACTGCATTTTGTTTTTCAGTAATATACGATTAATCAGAGAGGCTTCTTATAGAGCTATCATAGAAGTTTAATTCATATTTTGAGAAAACTCCATAGTGCCACTGTAGATTGATCTCTGCTTGACAATACAGGTCCTGGGGCTCCATATCAGCTGCCACGGGGCCTACAGCGTGTGGGATGTGTACTAGTGTATCTAAATAATCAATCTAAAAGAAGTAACATATATCTTAAGGGTATCTATTTATGGGTATTAATTGTAGAGAACATTTAGAAACATCTCACCTTGGGAATATTCCAATGGCGATTCTTTGGGTATATCATTTTTCGAACTTTTGTTTGTGAAATAGTGGAACATCTATGCTAATATGTTTCCTCTTTAATGCTGCTATGGATTGTTGGACATATTAAGAGAATTTATTAATCCAAAATCTTTTCCTAGTTTCGCTAGCTGAAGATGAAAATGAGGATTCTCCAACACCAGGAAAACCTCTACGCCATCTAGGTTTGAACAGACCCAGGCGACTTAAAACCCGTATGCCGACTAAGCCTGCAATTTCCCATCCGGATGGACCTATTAACCTTGGTGCCATGTCACCAGAAATGGAGTTGAATGAAGGCTTTGACTCATTCTTCGGGATTAGTCTAGGCTCAGGCTCTGGAGCTACTAGTGCAACTTCTCTGGGGTCCATTTCGGAGGAAAGGTAGGTCTTTTCATTTCTTTTTTCTTAGAATGCAATTCTCAAGATTTGACAAAGAAATTGAAAATGAAAACAAGATAAGAGTAAAAAAGAATTTCTGTAGAAGAAAATTATAAAAATAGGAAAGAAGTGCTTCCCTTTTGGACACCAACAGATACATGTTCATCATGGGGGCTTACCCTTTTGTAATCAAAATGAAACACAGGAATGGTAAAACTCTGTATAACAATCTTTTATGTAATGCCATTGTTTTAGAGCAACTGAAAAAATTAATAGTTTCTGTGTTATACATTTTCGTTTGTTTTTATTCTTTTTCTTCATTTTTGCTTTTACTTTTTGAGACGTTGCGCTGGATAGAAAAATGAAGTCATCTGTAGAAGTGACAAAATGATGCTTCGGTATTTTTGGAGCCTCCCTCCAAGTATCGATTTGTTCAACCATTGTTTGACTGGGCTTTCTATTGCTGTCAAATCTAAATGTTTTATCATAAAGAACGAATAAAGTTCAAATGGGGACAAGTCCTTTTATTTGACAGTGAAAACAGATGCAAAAAAAAATGGATATTTTGATCATGTACACCAGTGATCGTCATAAGAGGAAAAACTAAAGTATTACAATTAAAATAAGCGATATTTAAATAATTATAATAATATTTAATAATTAAATATACATTATTAAACTACTATTTTATATATTATTATTTAATTAATATGTTATTATTTGATTTATTATTTAACTATTTAATATATTATTGTTTAATTTAATATGTTATATTTAACTTATATCTAATAAATATGTATTATTATAAATTATAATAATTGAATAATTAGCGATATTAAATAATCAAAACGATATTTATGCAGAAGAAAATAATCACTTTCGTGTCAGAAATAGTTTTTGGTTCATTGGCTAGATTTGTCTGAAAGAGTTCATCAACAGGCTTCAATCAAAATCGTGAGTTGCAAACTGTTCTCCTTTAATATTGCTTAAATGTAAGTTCAATTTCTAATGAAGGTGGCACAATGAAGTTGCAAAAAAAATGTTGTTAGGGTTATAGTTATGTACTTGATTGTTTACATCACCCTCATATATACGACGCATTCACTATCTAATAAAAAGAATTATCTACATTTGAACTTTTATCTGTTTGTCATAGAAAGGCAGTGTTGACTTTAAAAATACCTAAATTATAATAAAGCAGAATAAAAGTAACTTTGATGCTAAATTCTAAATTACATACAACATAAAAATCGAGTGGCAAGTAGCACAAGAATCGGGAAATTTGAAAATAATAGTTGGGATAAGAAAGAAATAGATTTAGATGGGTCTCCCAAAAAGGAATTTCTATCAATTCAGTCATCGTTAGTATCGGGCGAGTTGCGGTAGATCTTGCTGAGTGACTTGCTCTTGGAATTAATTTTTTTAAACTTGAAAATATTTAGTTCTGCTAATTTTGGATTTTATTTGTTTGTCTTTTTTTGGCTCTTCGCGTTGTTTGGTTTTTATGTTTTTCAATTCTTCTAATTTTTATGGCACTTGGTATTCACCAAGTGACATACAGAAATTGCAAATTCTGTCGATCGGTCTGTCTGTCTGTCTGTCGTTCCCGGTTTTGCTACTTTAGGCACTTCCAGGTAAGCTAGGAAGATGAAATTTGGCAGGTATATCAGGGTCCGGACCAGATTAAATTAGAAATAGAATCATTAAATTAATTAGAATCATTTTCTCGATTTGACCATATGGGGGGAGGAGTGGGGGACCGGTTAATTCGTAAAAAAATAGAAAAAATGAAGTATTTTTAACTTACGGGTTGATCATATCTTAATGAAATTCGATGTTTAGAAGGATATCGTGTCTCAGAGTTCTTATTTTAAATTACGACCGGATCTGGTAATATTGGGGGGGGGGGGACCTAAAATCTTGGAAAACACTTAGAGTGGAGGGATCGGGATGAAACTTGGTGGGAAAAATAAGCACAAGTCCTAAATACATGATTGGCATAACCAAAACGGATCCGCTCTCTTTGGGGTAGTTGGGGGGGGGGGGGTTAATTCTGAAAAATTAGAAAAAATGGGGTATTTTTAAGTTATGAAGGAGTGATCGGATCTTCATGAAACTTCATATTTAGAAGGACCTCGTAACTCAGATCTCTTATTTTAAATCTCAACCGAATCTAGCTTCATTGTGGGGGGCAGTTCGGGGGGACCGGAAATCTTAGAAAATACTCAAAGCGGAGAGATCAGGATGAAACTGGATGGGAAAAATAAAAACAAGTCTAAGATACGTGACTGAAATAACCGGACCACATCCGCTCTCTTTAGTGGAGTTGGGTGGGGGGGGGGGTTTGTAATTCGGAAAATTGGAGTTTTTGTAAATTACGAACGGGTGACCACATCTTAATGAAATTTGATATTTAGATTGATCTTGTGCTTTAAAGCTCTTATTTTAAATTCCGACCAGATCCTGTGTCATTGAGGGGAGTTAGAAGGGGAAACCGGAATTCTTGGAAAACGTGAAAATTGGGATATTTTTATCTTACGAAAAGGTGATCGGATCTTAATGAAACTTAATATATAGAAGGATCTTATGACTTAAATGCTCCATTTTCGACTCGGAGTTGATCCGGGGACATGGGAAGCTAGAGGAAGGAAACAGAAATCTTGGAAATTCGAAAAAGTGGAGAGATCAGGATGAAGCTTGATGGGAAGAATAAACAAAAGTTCTAGATACGTGATTGACATAACTGGAACGGTTGCATTCTCTTTGGAGGAGCTGGGAGGTGTTAATTTGGAAAAATTAGAAAAATTGAAGTATTTTTAACTTAAGAACGGGTGACCGGATCTTAATGCAAGTTGATATTTAGAAGGAATTCATGTCTCAGAGCTCTTATCTCAATTTCGACCAGATCTGTCGACATTCGGTAGAGTTGGAGAGGGAAATTGGAAACCTCGGAAAACACTTAGAGTGGAGGAATCCAAAACGATTTGAAAAGAATATGAGTTAAAGGGTGAATTTGGAAATCTTGGAAAACGCTTAGAGTGAAGGAATCGAAAACGATTAGGAAACGATTAGAGTTAGAGTGAAGGATTAAGCATGGGGGATAGAATCAGCATATGTCCTAGATACGTGAGTGACGTAACCGTAATGGATTTGCTCTCTTTTGGGGAATTGGGGAGAGGAATTCAGTGATTTGGCGAGTTTGGTGCTTCTGGACGTGCTAGGACGATGAAAATAGGTAGTCGTGTCAGGGAGCTGCACAAACTGACTTTATAAAGTCGTTTTCCCAGATTCGACCATCTGAGGGGCTAAAAGGAGAAGAAAAACTAGAAAAAAAATGATGTATTTATAACTTACGAGTGGGTGATCGGATCTTAATGAATTTTGATATTTACAAGGACATCGTGACTCAGAGCTCTTATTTTAAATCCCGACTAAGCCTCTGATTTTCCTTTTAAATCAGTCTATTGATTCTTAAAATTTTGTTAGAGCTCATACCATATGAGCTCTTGCCTTTTAGCTCTTCTTGCCTTGTCACAAGTGCCATATGAGCTCTTAGCTCTTGTTTTTTTTTTATCTGCTTGATTTTTGCAAATTTTCTATTAATTTTCTTTATAGCACTGAAGAAGGGAGTGGGTTTTTATGGCACTTGGTATTAACCAAGTGACATATAGCAATCGCAAATTCTGTCGGTCCCGGTTTTGCTACTTTAGGCACTTCCAGGTAAGCTAGGACGATGAAATTTGGCAGGCGTATCAGGGACCGCACAAGATTAAATTAGAAATAGTCGTTTTCCCGATTTGACCATCTAGGGAGGGGAAGTGGGGGGTCTGTTAATTCGGAAAAATAGAAAAATTAAAGTATTTTTAACTTACGAACGGTTGATCAGATCTTAATGAAATTTGATGTTTGGAAGGTTATCGTGTCTCAAAGCTGTTATTTTAAATCCCGACCGGATCTGGTGACAATGGGGAGGATCTAGGAGGGGGAAACCTAAAATCTTGGAAAACACTTAGAGTGGAGGGATGGGGATGAAACTTAGTGGGAAGTCCTAGATACATGATTGACATAACTGCAACGGATCTGCTCTCTTTGGGGTAGTTAGGGGGGGTTAATTCTGAAAAATTAGAAAAAATACGGTATTTTTAACTTACGAACGGGTGATCGGATCTCAATGAAATTTTGATATTTAGAAGGATATCGTTTCTCAGAGCTCTTACTTTAAATCCCGACCAGATCTGGTGACATTGGGGGGGGGGAGTTGGGAAGGAAGAACCTAAAACTTGGAAAACACTTAGAGTGGAGGGATTGGGATGAAAATTGGTGGGGAAAATAAGCACTAGTCCTAGACATACATGATTGACATAACTGGAACGGATCTGCTCTCTTTGGGGTAGTTGGGGGGAGAGGGTAATTCTGAAAAATTACAAAAAAATGAGGTATTTTTAACTTAAGAACGGGCGATCGGATCTCAATTACATTTGACATCTAGAAAGATATCGTGTCTCAGAGCTCTTATTTTAAATCCCGATCAGATTTGGTGACACTGGGGGGGGGGAGTTGGGAGCGGGAAACCTAAAACTTGGAAAACACTTAGAGTGGAGGGACCGGGATGAAACTTGGTGGGAAAAATAAGCACAAGTCCTAGATACATGATTGACATAACTGGAACGGATTCGCTCTCTTTGGGGTAGTTGGGGGGGGGGGGATTAATTCTGAAAAACTTGAGAAAATGAGGTGTTTTTAACTTACGAACGGGAGATCGGGTCTCAGTGAAACCTGATATTTAGAATTATATCGTGTCTCAAAGCTCTTATTTTAAATCCCGACCGGATCTGGTGACATTGGGGGGAGTTTGGGGTGGAGGAACCTAAAATCATGAAAAACGCTGAGATTGGAGGGATCGGGATGAAAATTGGTGGAAAAATAAGCGGAAGTCTTAGATACGTGATTTACATAATTGGAACGGATCCGCTCTATTATGGGGGGGGGGGGTTAATTCTGAAAAATTAGAAATAATGGCGCATTTATAACTTCAGAGGGAGTGATCGAATCTTCATGAAACCTCATATTTAGAAGGACCTCGTAACTCAGATCTCTTATTTTAAATCTCAACCAGATCCAGCGTAATTGGGGGGGGGGCTGTTGGGGGGACCAGAAATCTCAGAAAATACCTAAAGCGGTGAGATCAGACTGAAACTAGATTGGAAGAATAAAAACCTATCTAAGATACGTGACTGACATAACCAGACCGGATTTGCTCTCTTTGGTGGAGTCGGGGGGGGGGGGGGGTAATTTTGAAAATTGAGGTATTTGTAACTTACGAAAGGGTGACCAGATCTTAATGAAAATTGATATTTAGAAGGATCTTGTGCTTTAAAGCTCTAATTTCGAATTCTGACCAGATCCTGTGACATTGGGGGGGGGTTGGAGGGAGAAACCGGAATTTTTGGAAAACGGGAAAATTGGGGTATTTTTATCTTACGAATAGGTGATCGGATCTTAATGAAATTTGATATTTAGAAGGAATTCATGTCTCAGAGCTCTTATTTCAAATCCCCACCAGATCTTTGACATTGGAGGGAGTTGGAGGGGAAATCATGGAAAATACTTGGAGTGGAGGAATCGGGATGAAGCTTGGTGGATAGAATAAGCAAATGTCCTTGATGCGTGATTGACGGAACCGTACTGGATTCGATCTCTTTGGGGGAGTTGGGGGCAGGGGTTCAGTGATTTGGCGAGTCAGGTGCTTCTGGACGTGCTAGGACGATGAAAATCGGTAGGCGTGTCAGGGACCTACACCAATTGACTTGATAAGGTCGTTTTCCTAGAATCGACCATCTGGGGAGCTAAAGGGAGAGGGAAAATTAGAAAAAATTAGTTATTTATAACTTACGAGTGGGTGATCGGATCTTAATGAATTTTGAAATTTAGAAGGACATCGTGACTCAGAGCTGTTATTTTAAATCCCGACCGGCATTTTCCCTTTAAATCAATTTTAAATGAGTTGATTCATGGAATTTGTTAGAGCTCATACCATATGATCTCTTGGCTCTTAGCTCTTTTCGCCTCGTCACAAGTGCCATATGAGCTCTTAGGTCTTGTTGCCTAAAAATTCGCTTTACTCGTCCAGTATTTGGTTGGCCTCAGAAACGTATTCTCGATCTTCTTATGTTTATTTTGTTTTTGCTATGGCAAACCAAGGGGGTTTACTCAATTAATTGCTGAGACTATGCGGATTCGGTCTGGCTACTGAATACCTATCGAACTCGGAAGTTTCAAGAATAGTTTGTCGCACTGCGAATATTGTAGTAATTTACCGTAATAAATGCAATTGCTCTATTTACCACAAGTTTGTTAAAGTTTAACTATATATTGTATATATTTAGCTCTATAAAGTTTAACTAAACAGTAGTAATTTTTTTTATCATTGCTCCATTAACTGCAACACATTTATTTATTTATTTATAGCCCACAAACGAAAACTAGAAATGACACTTCACATGAATAAAAAATATGAAAGAAAAAAATAAACGTTACGAAACATGAAAGATCATCATGAAATGCTAACTATCGAAACAATATATGACAATGTCAACAATCATTGTAAAATATCATTACAAAAAAAAGAAAAAATTATTTTAACCAATATCGCCATGGAAAAAGTAGGAGATCAATGACATGAACAGGCTTATTTCTACTCATAGACGCAATGGATGGTTGCACTGGCCAGTCACGTGCAAGCACGATACCATAACGGGATACTATTTTAAAACGAGCGGGTATGCTCATCAGATATGTATATTTTCTAAAGCAATCACTTCTAAATCTCCGCAACTCTTTCCTTCAATAAATGGTGGAATCAAGATAGGAAATTGACTCCTGTGGAGCATAAATTATTTTAAAGCCGAGCCATTACCGCTATGACACTCTCTATTTAGAGATATACTACCATATGATATACCGATTTTTTTTGTTTAATACTCATTCTAGAATGAGCATTAAACCCATGACGGTAGTAACTTAATGAGACACATACGGTAATAACACCGTCGATTTGAAGGTTTATTGCTCCTGTCTTCAGCCTATTTCCTGTAATTAATGTAATTTCCTGTAATGTAAGCATACTTTCCTGTAAGACACACCTTTGCAAATATCTAGTATTTTTTTTTTTATTTATCACTATCTATTATAAGGTTTTATCCCTATTTAAACTTTTATTTAATGTAAATTTTGTAGTTCTCGGGATCCAGGAAGGGATTGAGATGTTTGTTTTCTTTGCAACTCAGTCTGGAAGCGAACATTAAATTCATTACGATAATAACGTAATAAGACCCACACGGTAATAGCGCCGGCGATCTGAAGGTATATTCTCCTAAGACACACGAATTTTCTTCTTTACAACTCAATCTGAAACGAACATTAAACTCATTACGGCAATAACGTAATGAGACCCACACGGTAATAACACCCTCTATTTCAAAGTATCTTAGCTTATGACACACGAATTTTTTTTTCAATACTTATTCTGGAACTTATTCTTATTTTGGAATACTTATTCTGGAACTAACTAATTACAGCAATAACGCCCTCTATTCAAATGTATTACCGTGATTAAACAAATTCAATTCGTAAAACAAGCTATTAACTTTTAACTACCTCTGTAAAACTGAATAACGTAATGGCACAACTGACTATCAATAAATCAGGAACTATTAATTATGAATTATTGCTTGAAGATGAAAGTTTGAACAAAATGAATGGATTTTTGGAGTTTTTGCGAGTCCAGGGTGCCAGAATAGGCTTGCAAATTAATTTTAAATTAATTTTAAGAGGACTAAGTCACTAAGGATAGGAATAAGTGAAGATGAAAAGGTAACGTTGGGTAGCCAAAAGATTGACCAACTGGACAGCTTCACTTACCTTAGTAATATTATTAGTAAAGATTGCAGGAGCAGTGAAGACGTTAAAAGTAGATTATCCAAGGCTCAGGGCGTTAAGTTTGGAAGGCTCACAATTTTGAAGGCTAAGTCTGGAAGGCTCACAAAATACGTCAGCAAACCAAGATTAAAATATTAGAAGCTACAGTCATGATAGTGGTCAAATATGGCTCTGAAGCCTGGATGCTTCGAATAGCGGATGAAGATTTGCTAGATGTTTTCCAGAGAAATTTCTTACGGATTGTTCAGGGTATCCGGCTGACTGACCAAATTTCAAACAGTAGGGTGTACGAAAAATGTGGTTTAAGCCCACTTCCTAGGGCTATAATGAAATTAAGGTTGAGATGGCTAGGACACGTTCTGCGGATGAAGTATGACAGATTGACGAAGAATATCCTTTTCAGCCAACCGTCTAGAGCTTAACGGAAAGCAGGCCGTCCTCGTCTGGGGTGGGAGGATATGATAAAGAAAGATTTAAAGGAATTGGAAATTTCCTGGGAGGGTGTAAAGAGGAAGATTTTGAATAGATTTGGATAGAGGAAGAGCGTGCCTAGCTATATTGCCCTCAGGTGGCTTGGCGCTGCGATGAGTTGTTGTTAGTAGTAGTAGTAGTATCTTCCCTGTTTCTTAATATTGATTTCAGCTTAGCCAAATAATTCGTTTATTAGTAAAGATATTTTAACATGAATTCTCTACACTCACTGTATCATCGGAACACCATGCAACGGCGTTCCTCCTGACACTGTCTAAAATGTTTTGTTTCGATTGTGACGTCAAAAGTTTCTTCCGCGCCTACCTTCGCTATCTGTGGTCAGTCTTGGGGTATGCATGTCCTGTTTGGGGCCCTTCCGTATTACATATTGCTCACCTAATGCACGACCTAGAGTCAGTGCAGAAAAGGGCAGTTAGGATTATCCTGGGATTTAGTGATGATTCCATACCAAGAAGCACTCAATAAACTTGAAATCCAGTTGCCCACCAGATTCTCCCTGCAGATGCCCCACCAAACAGAAAATCCAGACAAAAACTCAAACTAAGACCAAAAATAATGATTTTGCTCCAGAAGCTGGTGAATAAACAATCCAGAAATTTGGGCTTACTTATGGTGGCTTATTTAATTGGACATCAGAAGGCCTAGTGTCCTTTTTAAGAGTCAAAGTGATCAGAGGACAACCAGTTTGTATTCAGCGAAAGAAAAGAAGAGTAAAGCGGGAATCCCCGTTTATAGATTATGTTTTCAGCCGCCTTCCCCTATTAAGAGCTTTATTTAGGGACCCCATCTCTATCTTCTAAGAACAATGCTTTTCGGATGGTTTATTGGGACTCATATTGGCTCAAAGTCAGATACGATCTTGAAAACAATGTCTTACCTTTGGAGCCCCCTTTTTTAAAAGAAGTGTAAGTTATAAGAAAAGTAATTTGTATTGGCAATTACAGAACATGGTCCAGAAATGCTTCAGCCGACAGCAGTCCTCAACACCGTCAACCCTTCACCAAAGATTCTTCCTCTCGTGACGAAAAGAAAAGCTCCTCATTACCTCGCATATCAGAAGTAAAGCAAGTAACAAAAATTGGCCATGGTATTTGTGAGTCATTCGAGCAGAGGTCGCGAGTGGAATCTCTTGAAAAATGCTCCTTGGACTCTGGGATGGGTAGTGCTGAGTCAAAATCCCGAGAGGAACTTTCGACTCATGAAAGAAAAGCCAGTGGTGCCAAAGAACATAAGAAAGAAGATGCAAATAAAGATTTGGCCAAAGAGGAGTCACTTTTTAAAAGGTATTATTTTTTACTTTTGTATAAACTACTGTCGAGAAAAGCAATTTCGCATGCAAAATACTTGTCTTGAGCGGGAGTCGAACCTGTGGCTCACTTCTGATTAGATGGACAGTTCTGGCTCATGAGCTACGATAGCTCACTACATCTTTTCATGCAAAATTTTAAATCCAATTTTCTAATTTTTTTTTTCTTAAGTAAATATCTGTTTTGTTATTGCTTTTTTAGATGATAATGTTTATTATTTCTGAGAAAGTATTTTTTTTTTCTGTCTTGTGTTTGTCAGAAATATTAGCAGTGGCTTGGACAAGATGAATTATGGTTTTATGTATGTTTGACAAAGGCAAACTAATGAAAAATTGTGGAACATGTGTTTTTATTTCTTGCATCTAAACATGGGAAGCTGCTTTTGGGAAGGGTATTTTATATTCTCAATAATTTGCTTCTAGATTATACCAATTTTCATTTATCTTACACAGTTTTCTGTTTGCACCTTTCCAATATTCTCTGAAAAAATTTCATGCAAAAATATAGTTCAACGTCCTGTAAAGTAAAAATATAGTTCAACGTCCTGTAAACGTCCTGTCAACGTCCTGTATCCTTCAACGTCCTGGCAAAATTCTAACTTTTTTGGCCTATCTTACTATCTATACTTGTGTACAGGGAGTGAAGAATAGACCTTAAGATAGTGTTTTCTAAGTAGCCTTGGCTTAGACGGCTCTTAAAAGATTCTCTGGCTTAACATTATACCCTTACCTACCCACCAGAAGTGAAGAGTCCTTTCTGGAATGTTGCTTTTTTAAGATGAGCCCGAAGGATCCTCCGAGAGTTGGCTCAAAAACGCACTCGGCTGTGCTTCAACTTTTTCTCTTTTTTTACCAGAAAACTTTTTTTTTATTGTAAGCCCCCTCCCAATAGAAAAAATCCTTGATATTTAGTGTTAGTGGCACAAAATAACTGTCTATGTTATTTACTGTAGGTATATACGAGGATACAAAGGGTAAACTTACATAAAGACGTTACAAATTAAAAATATAAATAAGTTCAGTGTCAGAAAATTCAAACCAGCAAGAGTATGTAGAGAATTGAATAAAACAATAAATAAAAGGGTTCAGTTTCTTAACAAAGACAGCATGAAAGTCGTCATGTTGTTAGCCAATGCCCAGTCCAAGCTAAATCAAGTAATTTATTTTTGGTTAGGTTTGATTTTTTATATTTTTTTTTTTTGGGGGGGGGGTGTATTATTGCAACCGAGTTTATTCTTGATTTGTTGATTTTTATCATTTTGGTGTGTGGTTTGTCGTTTTGGGGAGGGTAGATTTATTTTGTTAGGATTCAGATTATAGTTAACTTTTGGAAATAAATTTTTCGGTTCATCGTGAAAAATTTTGACCCTAAAAGCTTGTCAGTCTGTACTGAAATTTACGTTTTAAATAAATAAAAAAGAAAGGAAAATAAGACTTTATGCTTTAAGTTAAGCATGAAATTTAATGGAGAGAAAGATAACTTATTATAAGAACTTTTTCTGTGACCCAGATCCTTTAAGTATAGTAATTATTGTCTTCAACTTGAAGCTAAGAAAATCTGAAATCAGAATTTAAAATTGGAATCTGGAAATTATGAAAAGTAAATGAATATATTTATGTTTTTCTGTTTTAGGAAAAATAGTGGTGGTGTAAAACTTTTGTCCAGTTTATTTGGCCGTAACTCAGGTAGTGATATCAAGGACGAAGTAAGTGACGATAAAAAGTCACCAATATCGACGAAGAAGCAACTTCAACACTCACCTTTGCTGGGTAAAGGTATTTTATTAATTATTTAATATTTTGTTAATTTTTTATTTCAATTTATTTAATTCGTTGGATAAGTTAATTGATTTAATATCAATTTCATAATTAATCCTATAATTAGTACAGTTAATTTGTTAATTATCTATCTAGTATTTATGAATTTATTTATATAATTTGTAAAATTTTCAACAGTTTTGTTTTCTATAAAAGAAATAGAAGTTGAAAGTTGTTTTTAAATCCCCATCATCATTGGACCCAATCAATTTATATTAACAGTGGTGGCACGTGTGTTAGCCACTTTACGCCGCCTGGAACTTTGGAAAGAAATTCAGATTTTTTTTACCGTGTCAATTGAGAGTCAAGGAAGAGAACTAGTTAACTATAGCTTTTGCGTTTATGATAAGTTTCCACAGTGGAAATTGTTTTTTCCTTACCTGTTTTGTTTAATTTTTTTTATTGTTGCTTATGCATTGAGAGAACAATTCTGATAAATAAAAACTTATCCGTTAAAAAAGTGATACGGTGCCATGTAAGGGAGAGGTTATTTTTCTTACTGCAGCTTGTGACTATAGTTTAATCAGTAATCAATGGTCCAAAAGGCCTTTATATCATGAAAATGTCAAAACAATTGGACTTGTTTCTGTCATATGTATTTTATTTTTTATTACTTCTATAATTGCAATTATTATTTTGTAATACAATTTCTATTATCTTTTTCTTATTTTATATATTGCTACTGTGATTTTGGATGTATGTCTAAATCTAGCATAGAACTAGGTTAAGCATAGGAAACACAAGGCAGGAAACCCTATAAGGGAGGAGTTATCTTTTTTTCGTACTAATGCGTCTGCCCGAAGTTAACAAATTCCATAGTTAATCCCCTAGTAACCAATACCCTTGTCATCTATTAATGTAAATCAAGCCAAAGGTTGAAAGGAGTTTTAAGCCATGTAAATATTAATAAAATGTTGGACTAGTTTCTAGAATATTTAATTCTTGATTACAATTTTATTTTTTCTTCGTTACTTTTATCATTGCTATTATAGTTTTGAAATTCGGGTATTTATTTATTATTTTTAAGAAGAAGAAAATTGGAAACTACAGATTTAGGGATTAGGGGCCTAGTTCAAGTTTGAGACATCGAATTTTTTGTCGTAACAGCTGGACTTTAAGTATTAGAGGCATCGTGGCTCTTACCCCTAGTTCCAGGCTTTTTGCAGGCCTAATCTATTAGACTCACCAATATATATATATATATATAATATATATATATATATATATATATATATATATATATTATATATATATACTAGCTGTTGGGGTGGCGCTTCGCGCCACCCCAACACCTAGTTGGTGGGGGCGCTTCGCGCCCCCCCCAAGCCCCCCCGCGCGCGTAAGTCGTTACGCGCCATAATAGTTACGCGCCATTGTAGTTGTGTCCCTATGTCCCACCTGTGAATATAGATATATATATATATATATATATATATATATATATATATATATATATATATATATATATATATATATATATATATATATATAATATATATATATATATATATATATATATATATATATATATATATATATATATATATATATATATATATATATATATATATATATATATATATATATATATATATATATATATATATATATATATATATATATATATATATATATATATATATATATATATATATATATATATATATATATATATATATATATATATATATATATATATATATATATATATATATATATATATATATATATATATATATATATATATATATATATATATATATATATATATATATATATATATATATATATATATATATATATATATATATATATATATATATATATATATATATATGGTTTTAACTACGTAAAACTTGCGAATATACAACATTCTTTGCTGTCCCATTGTCTTTGCATATAAATAGATTGTCAGGTTTACCGACTCTTGAACATGCAACATATAATGGTCCATGGGAAAACAATCTGTATTCAGATCTATACCTCATGATTCTAATGATTGCCCTTGAGCTTTGTTGATGGTGATTGCTAATCGACCATTCCCCTGTCCCGGTGTCCCGGTCGTCATTTACATCCCCCTGTTTCCCCCGGTGTCCCCGTTGTAGTTGTGTCCCTGTGTCCCGGTCGTCATTTATATTCCCTGTGTCCCGGTCGTCATTTGTATCCCGGTGTCCCGGTCTGTATATACATTCGTTTTTTAGTTTTGTTTTTCTCCTTTATTTTTTTCCTTTTTTTTCTTTTTTAGCTTATTTAGATTTTTAGATTTTTTAGTTTTTTTATTAGTTTTTAGTTTTTTTTCTTTTTAGTTTTTTTGTCCCGGTCGTCATTTATACTTTAGTTTTTTATTGGTTTTTACCTTTATTTTAGCTTATTTTTCAGTTTTTTTCTTTTTTTTAGTTTTTTTTAGTTTTTAGTTTTTTTAGTTTTTTACCTTTTTTTAGTTTTTTTAGTTTTTTAGTTTTTTAGCTTTTTTATTTTTTTTATTAGTTTTTAGTTTTTTTTTGTAGTTTTTGCCTTTTTTTTAGTTTTTTTAGTTTTTTAGCTTTTTTATTAGTTTTTAGTTTTTTTTGTAGTTTTTGCCTTTTTTTAGTTTTTTTAGTTTTTTAGCTTTTTTATTTTTTTTATTAGTTTTTAGTTTTTTTTGTAGTTTTTGCCTTTTTTTAGTTTTTTCAGTTTTGACGTCACCTGATCCAGTTTTTTCAGGTGACGTCACCTGATCCACGATCCACAGATCCACAGACAACTTATTTTTATATATATAGATAGTTTTTTTTTTTTACTTATGTTCTGGTCGTCATTTATACTCCCTGTGTCCCGGTGCTTTGTTGATTGCTAATCGAACATTCCTTTTGTCCTGGTCGCTTTCTCTTTGAGTTTCGTCATTTATTTTTTTCTTTTTTAGTTCTTTTAGTTTTTACCTTTTTTAGTTTTTTTTAGTTTTTTAGATGAAAATTTTTTTTAGTTTTTTCCTTTTTTTTCTTTTTAGTTTTTTATTGGTTTTTACCTTTATTTTAGCTTATTTTTCAGTTTTTTCCTTTTTTTTAGTTTTTTTTTATTTTTTATTTTTTTTAGTTTTTTACCTTTTTTTAGTTTTTTTAGTTTTTTTAGTTCTTTAGCTTTTTTACTTTTTTTATTAGTTTTTAGTTTTTTTTTGTAGTTTTTGCCTTTTTTTAGTTTTTTCAGTTTTTTTTTTAGTTTTTTATTGGTTTTTACCTTTATTTTAGCTTATTTTTCAGTTTTTTCCTTTTTTTTAGTTTTTTTTAGTTTTTAGTTTTTTTAGTTTTTTACCTTTTTTTAGTTTTTTTAGTTTTTTTAGTTTTTTAGCTTTTTTATTTTTTTTATTAGTTTTTAGTTTTTTTTGTAGTTTTTGCCTTTTTTTAGTTTTTTTTAGTTTTTTAGCTTTTTTATTAGTTTTTAGTTTTTTTTGTAGTTTTTGCCTTTTTTTAGTTTTTTTAGTTTTTTAGCTTTTTTATTTTTTTTATTAGTTTTTAGTTTTTTTTGTAGTTTTTGCCTTTTTTTAGTTTTTTCAGTTTTGACGTCACCTGATCCAGTTTTTTCAGGTGACGTCACCTGATCCATCCACAGACAGACAGACAACTTATTTTTATATATATAGATATATATATATATATATATATATATATATATATATATATATATATATATATATATATATATATATATATATATATATATATATATATATATATAAATAAGTTGTTTGTCTGTTGACTGACGTCATGTTTTTCGAGTGACGAAATTACAGACCGGGACTCAAACGACGACCGGGACACTCAAAGAGAAATTACAGACTGGGACACCTGGACACAAATAACGACCGGGACACAGGGAATATAAATGACGACCGGGACACAGGGACACAACTACAACGGGGACGCCGGGGGGCACAGGGGGGATATATAAATAACGAACGGAACACGGAATGTTCGATTAGCAATCACCATCAACAAAGCTCAAGGGCAATCATTATAATAATGAGGTATAGATCTGAATACGGATTGTTTTTCCCATGGACAATTATATGTTGCATGTTCAAAAGTCGGTAAACCTGACAATCTATTTATATGCACAGACAATGGAACAGCGAAGAATGTTGTATATTCGCAAGTTTTACAAACATATATATATATATATATATATATATATATATATATATATATATATACATATTCATATATTCTATATATATATATATATATATATATATATATATATATATATATATATATATATATATATATATATATATATATATATATATATATATATATATATATATATATATATATATATATATATATATATATATATATATATATATATATTCACGGGTGTGACACAGGGACACAACTAAAATGGCGCGTAACTAATATGGTGCGAAAAAAGCTAAAAAAAAGGAGAAAAAACCTAAAAAGAAAAAAAAACACCGGGACACAGGAAATATAAATGACAACCGAGACACAGGGACACAACTACAACGGGGACGCCGGGGGGCACAGGGGGATATTTAAATGACAACGGGGATTCAGGGAATGTTCGATTAGCAATCACCATCAACAAAGCTCAAGGGCAATCATTAGAATAATGAGGTATAGATCTGAATACGGATTGTTTTTCCCATGGACAATTATACATTGCATGTTCAAGAGTCGGTGAGCCTGACAGTCTATTTATATGCACAGACAATGGGACAGCGAAGAATGTTGTATATTTGCAAGTTTTACGTAGTTAAAAACATATATATATATATATATATATATATATATATATATATATATATATATATATATATATATATATATATATATATATATATATATATATTCACAGGTGTGACTCAGAGACACAACTACAATGGCACGTAACTAATATGGCGCGTAACGACTTACGCGTGTGGGGGGGGCTTGGAGGGGGGCGCGAAGTGCCCCCACCAACTTGGTGTTGGGTGGCGCGAAGCGCCACCCCAACAGCTAGTATATATATATATATATATATATATATATATATATATATATATATATATATATATATATATATATATATATATATATATCCTCCTTAGTAGCTAAGAGGAATTTTGATTTGCTACGCTTTTGAATTCATTTGGTGACAACAATTGTCATTTGGAGTAAGCAAAAAAGAATTAGTTTGGCTTTTTAAGTTCTCGAACATAGGATACAGATTCTTAGCTCTAATTTAAATGTAATTTTTTAGGTGACAATTATAATGAAGAGAGACGATCAGACAACAAAATAGAAGAATTACCAGCAGTTCCTCAATTTAAAGTAGGTGGCATTGCATCATCTAATACATTCCTTTCTGACCTAAGGACTAGACAGGAGAAGCGGGCGTCATTTTTTACCAACAGACAGGTATTCTTCTCTCTTAATCCTACTGTGAGTAGTTTTCTTCACTCTCATATACTAAATTGCCATCGAGTAGAATCGAAGAAATAATGTCACTTAATAATTTTACGCATTACAAGTTAAATACGAGATGAGGAAATAAACGCCTTGTATTTTCCTGGTGCCCTTCCCCTCTCTCTTACTTCTCTCTCTCTATTTTTCTCTCTCTCTCTCTCTCTCTTTATATATATATATATATATATATATATCTATATATATAAAAATAAGTTGTCTGTCTGTGGATGTGTGGATGGATGTGTGGATGGATGTGTCAGGTGACGTCACCTGAAAAAACTGGATCAGGTGACGTCAAAACTGAAAAAACTAAAAAAAGGCAAAAACTACAAAAAAAACTAAAAACTAATAAAAAAAATAAAAAAGCTAAAAAACTAAAAAAACTATAAAGGTAAAAACCAATAAAAAACTAAAAAAAAAACTGAAAAAACTAAAAAAAGGCAAAAACTACAAAAAAAACTAAAAACTAATAAAAAAAGTAAAAAAGCTAAAAAACTAAAAAAACTAAAAAAAGGTAAAAAACTAAAAAAAATAAAAAATAAAAAAAAATAAAAAAAAGGAAAAAACTGAAAAATAAGCTAAAATAAAGGTAAAAACCAATAAAAAACTAAAAAAAAAAAGGAAAAAACTAATAAATGACGACACTCAAAGAGAAAAAAAAGGCAAAAACTACAAAAAAAACTAAAAACTAATAAAAAAAATAAAAAAGCTAAAAAACTAAAAAAACTAAAAAAAGGCAAAAACTACAAAAAAAACTAAAAACTAATAAAAAAGCTAAAAAACTAAAAAAACTAAAAAAAAGGCAAAAACTACAAAAAAACTAAAAACTAATAAAAAAAATAAAAAAGCTAAAAAACTAAAAAAAACTAAAAAAACTAAAAAAAGGTAAAAAACTAAAAAAACTAAAAACTAAAAAAAACTAAAAAAGGTAAAAACTAAAAGAACTAAAAAAGAAAAAAATAAATGACGACACTCAAAGAGAAAGCGACCAGGACAAAAGGAATGTTCGATTAGCAATCAACAAAGCACCGGGACACAGGGAGTATAAATGACGACCCGGGGGAAACAGGGGGATATAAATGACGACCGGGACAAAAAAACTAAAAAGAAAAAAAAACTAAAAACTAATAAAAAAACTAAAAAATCTAAAAATCTAAATAAGCTAAAAAAGAAAAAAAAAGGAAAAAAATAAAGGAGAAAAACAAAACTAAAAAACGAATGTATATACAGACCGGGACACCGGGATACAAATGACGACCGGGACCCGGGACACAGGGAATATAAATGACGACCGGGACACAGGGACACAACTCCGGTACACCGGGATACAAATGACAACCGGGACACAGGGAATATAAATGACGACCGGGACACAGGGACACAACTACAACGGGGACACCGGGGGAAACAGGGGGATATAAATGACGACCGGGACAAAAAAACTAAAAAGAAAAAAAAACTAAAAACTAATAAAAAAACTAAAAAATCTAAAAATCTAAATAAGCTAAAAAAGAAAAAAAAAGGAAAAAAATAAAGGAGAAAAACAAAACTAAAAAACGAATGTATATACAGACCGGGACACCGGGATACAAATGACGACCGGGACCCGGGACACAGGGAATATAAATGACGACCGGGACACAGGGACACAACTACAACGGGGACACCGGGGGAAACAGGGGGATGTAAATGACGACCGGGACACCGGGACAGGGAATGGTCGATTAGCAATCACCATCAACAAAGCTCAAGGGCAATCATTAGAATCATGAGGTATAGATCTGAATACAGATTGTTTTCCCATGGACCATTATATGTTGCATGTTCAAGAGTCGGTAAACCTGACAATCTATTTATATGCAAAGACAATGGGACAGCAAAGAATGTTGTATATTCGCAAGTTTTACGTAGTTAAAACCATATATATATATCTATCTATATTCACAGGTGGGACATAGGGACACAACTACAATGGCGCGTAACTATTATGGCGCGTAACGACTTACGCGCGCGGGGGGGCTTGGGGGGGGGCGCGAAGCGCCCCCACCAACTAGGTGTTGGGGTGGCGCGAAGCGCCACCCCAACAGCTAGTATATATATATATATATATATATATATATATATATATATATATATATATCATGAAAAGAGAAATCACCAATGCAACAGCACAAGCACAGCACAGCACAAAAAAAAGGACAGAAGGAGAAATTAGTGATTAATATAGACCAGCACTTGAATGGGGCCTTAACCCTACTCATCCATACAATCACATAGGTCAAACAGCATAGCAATACACAATCAACCATAAAGAATAATCCATGGACAGGCAGTCATGTCGTCAATAAGTATAAGTTGTCATTTACCAAACAATAGAAAAAATAATAATGACAAATAATTCAGAGGCAACAACCCAACACAAGGGCTCATCAGGAGAATACACTTGCCTCTAGGGTTTCGCCACTTTAAATTCTCTACCCAGCAAAGTGTTGTCGCTACCACAGAGTATCCATGGCATCCCCGTGTCAGGTATCACCCCCAAAATACATGCCTATGAAAAAAAATTCAAATGTAAAACAACCAAGTAACACCAAAACAAGCTTATCCTGTTAATATATCCCTCTTTTTAGCAACAATAGGTAAACTAAATATGATTATTTTACCTTATCACTAATATTAACACAATGCGAAGAAAACAAAAATTGAATGAACTAAACAATTATAGAATTAAAATCCGCTCTATTAGAAACACAATTCAAAATAAATGGCGCTACATCATGATTTGTCAAACCTCCAAAATTAGTTGAAAATTTCTTTAAGTATTTCCCGATAATTCTTTTGATATTTATTTAGAAGTTCGTTATAATGAAAACTAAATTTTTTAAATTGCCAAGTTAATTTATTTGCAGAAAAACCTCTTGATATCAATTTTTGGCTTAAGATTTTACATCTATTTTTAAAATCAATATAATTACTACAAATCCTTGCATAACGAAGTAACTGTGAGAAAAACGCCGAATACGTGATATTTGAGTGTATATTACTTTCAGGGAATGGGAAACTAATCACTTCAAAATCAAAATCATCCGGTTTATTATACATTTTAAAACCTAATTTATTATTATCACAAATATTAATATTTAAATCTTAGAAATGATCTTCATGACCAGCGCCATGACTAGGCTCAAGAGTAAGCTCTTATGGATATATATTTTTAGAAATATCAATAAAATCCTTACAATTTAAGACCAAAATACCATCTAAATATCTTTTATTATTTGACAAAACGTGTTTTAAATTATTTGGATTATTCTTATCCATCATATATTTATATTCTAGTTGACTTAAAAACAAGTCAGCTATAAATGGGCTGGCATTCCCCACCCCCCCATGGGAATTCCCACGATTTGCTTGTACAAATCACCACCAAATCTTATATAAGTATTGTATAAAACAAATTCTAATAACTCAAAAATCATATCCAAGCTGTAACATCTCAAGTTAACTGTGGTATTAAAGCAGTTTGTCCATATGGCTTTTTTATTATAAGTGTCTATTTTTAAGAACCTTTTACTAGATAAGAGGAAAGATTTCTTGATAACAGTTTTTAAATTATCAAACACTAAATTAAGTGATAAATTAGTATACATTGTCGCAAAATCGAAAGACTCAATTCTTTTAGTTGAAACCATTGTTAAAGAATCTATCACCTGCAGTGAATTATTAACACTCCAATATGGATTAAAATTCGAAAACTTTTCAATACCAGAACAATAGGTTTTAAGTTTATTTACAATTTCCTTTAAAATTAAAGAGAGGTCAGTAGCAGCAATGCGGGTGGGACATTTAGCTGCTCCAGCAATAAACCGTGGTTTAGGGGGATTCTGATGAAATTTTACAGTCCAATATAGGAAAGGCAACTTTTTATCATTGTCATTTATTTTAATATTAAAATTTTTAAAAAGTATTTCTTCAGTCTTTTCAATTAAATTCTCATCCTCTAAATTTACCTTTTCGTAAACATTAGTTGTGCATAACTCCCTTTTTAAGATATCACAATACAGCTTCTGACAAATTATGGCAAAATTATTATTAGCTTTATCCACTGGAAAAATTACAAATTCATTCTGTACACTAGCAATTGCTTGTTTAATCTTCGCATTATAAAATAATGATTTAGTGTTACTATTTTTTAAGTTCGAATATATTTTATTTCTTATTCTACTAATAATTAAATTCTTCCGACTTTGAAAACTCTCTTTATTTTTATTCTCTTTCTTACACCACTTATCAATAAATAAATCAAAATCATTTTCCAAGCCATCAAGAACACTCGATGGTTTCAGATGATGAGAAAGACGGAAATTAGCCCCTTTATTCATTATAATTTGAAGATCATCTTGCTTTATTATTGACAAGTCCCCTGTTATAACATGTTTGTAAGTAGGATTTACAAATGGGCCAAGTTGCCTACAATTTCAAACCGGTTTCCAATTTATGTCACTATCTAATCTTTTAAGTATTAAATTATAATTAAAAATAATTTGCCCAATAGTTTTTGAGAATTTATACGTTAAAACTGGACTATCATTATAATTCAAATTACTAGGAAGGGCCTGTTTCACATGCCGCTGATTTAAAATTTCTGGTAAATTAATATCTTCAATCTGCTTACAAGTAAAATTAATAGGTAAATATAATCTGTTATCCTTATTACCAATCTTATCAAACTTTTTCTTTTTTGAAATAAATTTCGTTTTAGTTAGAATGCAAATTGTATCACATATTACTTTAAAATTATATTCAAGAGCTGTATAATTCTTAACAATCCAGAAAAGTTTGATTAAATTCCTCTTGGATAAATTATATAGACATTTTATTACAAAAATCATACCCCTAGATTCAAGTAGCTGGCATAGATCTATAGAAAGCATATGTAAATCTAATTCATTTTTTCTGTTATTTTTCCTATGTCCTCTTATTACATTCTAATAGGTAAATTACATTGGTTGTTTTACAATTAGCATTACCACGTAACTTGCATGCAAAATTTTTATAAAGTCTAGATTATTGTTTAACCTAAGAGAATCACGAGATGAATAATTATTGTTTACCTATTTTGGGGTTCGCTACGCTAAAATAGTGGATAAACGACTCTGGAAAGGATCGAAGTAACTCATCTTTTATTTGAATTTATTGAAAGATTTATTTTGATTATCTTTCTGTCGTGTTTCAAGTGATACTTGAATAGGATTTATATTTAGAGTCTCTACGATTTATTATCTTACTGCAAATACAAACGTGATCTTTACAAATGTGATGTCAATCTAGTCGTCAGCTGTTTTTTGGTTGAAATTGTTCAATCGTTTCCCCTGAAAACAACCAAGCGTAATCGCTTTGTGTATCCCACCTGGTGTATTAAAAGTCATTTAATTTTTTTCTTTTCGAGAACCTTCTCGAAAAAAGGCTTCTTTGATCAAATAAAACTTGTACCATTTTTAACAGTATATATACTAAAACTTTTTATTCTTTTAGACATTTTCTTTTCAGTTGACGATCCAAAATTTTCAATTGTGACTCATAATAGATACTTACCGAATATTCGCCCTCGTAAAGAGGTTTTTTCGTAGGTTGCACAAGCTGAAGTGGCCTCAAATACCAGCCCTAGCGAGGATAGAGAATCTAAAGGCGCTTCCTCGTAGCTTTGTTGATTAACTTGATTAAGGATAGGTTCTTTCAGGACAACACGGAACATGCGACATGTTTTTCTGACCAACAATGGGTATGTGACCAGGAGTATAAGAATCTCTAGGAAAAGGAGAGCAGTTTCCCCTCCGGGTCTGGTTTTGCCCCACATGACCCAATTTTTTCCAAAATTCCCAACCACTCAATTTAGTATTATGCTGCCCTTGTTTAGATTTTGGCTCTTCACATTTTTTTGGAGAATGAGTTTGTTCCTCCAATGTTTTTTTTTATATTTAATTATATGTACCAACGTTAACGATTATCTGTTTGTAAATTTTCGCTTCAAGATTGTTCGATCACACGGGTATTAAATTTAAAGTATTTTGCAATTCTTAGAGATCCTTGAAAGATAGTGTTCTGTAGTACGTTAACATATCAATTTCGGAGAGGAAGTAGTGCATATTAATATTGGAAGAGTGTGAAAGAAGGGTTTTGTTTCGTAGAATCTTATTCTTGTTAAATTTCGTTGAATAATAATTTTTTTAAAGCATTTTATGCTAAATATAACATCAACAACGTCAATGGTTGGGGGCTCTTATAAAAACGACTTAGCCAAAATCTTCTTTAATTATTTTAGTAATTAAATGTAGTAATAACAAAGCAGATGAAAATTTACTAGATGTTTCCCAGAGAAATTGCCTATGGATTTTTCTGGTTACCCGGCTGACTGACCGTATTTCAAACAGTAGATTGTACGAAAAAGTGTGGTTCAGTACCGCTTTCTAGGGCTATAATGAAAGAAAGATTGAGATGGCTAGGCCACGTTCTACGGATGAAGGATGACAGATTACCGAAGATTGTCCTCTTTGCCCAACCGTCTGGGGCTACACGGAAAGCAGGTCGTCCTTGTCTGGGTTGGGAGGATGTCATAAAAAAAGATTTAAAGGAAATAAGAACTTCCTGGGAGGGTGTAAAGAGGGAGGCTTTAAATAGATTAGGCTGGAGGAGGAGCGTGCGTAGCTGTGTTGGCCTCAGGCGGCTTGGTGTCGCAGTGAGTTATTAGTAGTAGTAGTAGTAGTAGTAGTAGTAGTGGTAGTTATACTTATTTTAATGCATGGAGTAGAAGTACGGTGTTTTGCGCCTAATAACAGTGCTGCCGTTTTTATATTTTAGAGTGTGGCAGTTTATTATATTTACTTCTGTCTTTTAAAGAGTATATATTTCAGAATTCCGAAGAAGAGAAACAAGACCTCCCAGAAAAATCCGCGCCGAAGGGCATTGAACAGCTTTCAACTGAGCCTCTTGTTGGGAAAGTAAAAATGAGACTTGGAGCGTTTGCTGAAAGCAAAACAGAAGTTGAACCTCCCTTGCCACCAAAACCTGGAAAGGCGCTCCTCAAGGCTCCCCCTCTGGCACCTAAGCCTCGCCCTTGGTCATTTGCGAGCTCAGACAAATCAAGTAACATGTTTGAACTTATGTTGCTTATTCTTTAAACTGTTGTAAAAAGAACTTCCTTTAATGTCGGTTGGGTGGTCACAATCCCCCCCCCCTTGCCTTCAGGAAACGGTGGAAAAGCGCTTGAAAGGCCACATTTTTTAAATTAAAAAAAAAGTAATTTCGAACCTTAGAAAATGCCTTGCTGAACTCCTCTTTTGTTTTCATGAAATATAGTCTTCTTTTTTTTTCATATTTTTGCCTAGTAAAAGAGACTGTCTCACCAATTTACCAATGCTTTTGTAAGTTGATTCTGTTGTATATCTTTATGCCTAGCAATTCAGAAGCGAGCTTGTATGATTATTTTTGAAACAAAAGCCTAGCGCTCATCTCTTGAAAAAGGCAGATTTTAACATCTCATTTGGCAAACATGAGACTTTTTACACCACCTTTATTCGGGACCGTTTAATCAAAGCTGAAACAACAAGGCACTCGTTCCTCACTCCAATCAAGGGTGATCAATCCTCTTCCTAAGAGAGATAGGCTAAAAGGACCCTATAATCACTGCAAAGTGAGCAGTTATAGGTCAATTTGTTTGCCATCTTTTGTTTCCAATGTGATTCTTTAACTCGATTTTAATTTGTTTTACCTTTTTTTTAATTCCACGGTTTCTCTTACATTTATTCTTATTTTTTTTTATCGTTTTACTCTCTTTTTTTCCCCACTTAGAATAGAGAATACAATTTAATTTAAATGTATCTTTCTCAGCATTGTTACCGAATTTGAATTTCGTGTCATAAATAGCACTAGTGCATACATATCTTAACGAAAAGTTTTGTCATTACTGATGTTCCCGTCAGATGAATATGACCTTCACGTCAAACGTAATCAATTGTACAAAATACGTAAATAGGTGAATCAAATCTTAGCTATAAAAAATGACTAGTTTTCAAGGCTATTATACTATTCAACAAAACTCTTGCGATATATTTCATGTTTAGAAGGGATAGGACACGATTTGGAGACTTCTTGAGACTTTATGCGGGATGGTATGTTGCGGGCAGGAAGGTAGGTTTGGGGATGATCGGACATAGTTGGGGAGAGAAAGAATCCTGGTTCCGAAACGGAGGCACAGGAGATTCCTACTCGTGGCCCAAGTGGTGAGATCGAACCTACCTATTAGATACCTAGTAGAAAAACCTTCCCTTCACCAAGTGCATGTTTTTGGACCTTTTCAATCTTATAAATTTGTTCCGAAGAAAAACCAAAATGCCACACTGGACAAGCATACTCCAGTATCGGCCGAATGAAAGAACAATACATTTGAAGAAGATCCTTAGGGGGACAAGAAAGTTTAATCAGAAGCTTTTATAGGGAAACCGAAGGAGAGGCTTGCTTGAGGATGTTTTGAACATGGCGTCCCACTTCAAGTCAGCAGTAATTGTCATCCCAAGTAATTTAATGCATGTGACCGAGATTCGGGAGGAATGGAATTTATGAAAGAAGGGGGCGATATTAAAAAACTAACTGTCATAACTGACGATTTATTAGCGTTAACTTTTATCTTCGACGATGAAGCTGCCTGTGTGACATCGTCAAGTAATGTCATAATTGAGCTTTTAATATTTCGTCGGCAAATCTCAAGTGCCGACAGGTCGTCCACATACTTCCATCGCTCTGTGGTCAGAGTCATATGTGGTCAGTCATAAGGCTATTAACCATTATAAGGAATAAAATGGGACCCATCACAGTTCCCTGGGTCACCCCACAAAAGATAGGAAGGGGATTGGAATAAACTTTTTTATATTTAAGCACTTGAGAACGATTTGTTCGTTTATGTATTTCATCCATAAACTTCAAGTACAAATAGGTCGCCCACATACTTCCATCGATCAGTGTGGTCAGTCATGAGGCTATTAATCATTATAAGGAATAAAATGGGACCTATCAGTATTTGGGACACACCAAAAAAGATAAGAAGGGGATTGAAATAAAATATTTAAGCATTTGAAAACGATTTGTTAAAAAAGAGGCGACAATTTTAACTAAAAAAAGGGCTCAGTTGAAACTCCGGCAGCAGTTTATTTACAAGGATATTAGGTCAATTAGGTCAACGTTTTCCGGGGATCAATTATAAAAAATTCAACCTAGTACACGATTTTTCAAGGTTTTTAAGAATGGTGTCAAGAAGACTAACAAGGGAATGTGAAGTAGATGTCTCCTCCAGGTTTCCAACTACTGTATGTCAATAAGCTCAACATTCTCTGCCTTTAACCAAGTAGCTTAGAAACCCTCGTACATTTTTGAAAAAAAAAATTTGAGTCAAGGTTATTGTTCGTACTCCAGTAAAACTGCTCAGGCCTCCCATCCACTGGCTAGGAGTAATATATACGAGCTTCCAGCACGACGGAGTAACATCCTGAATTACTAATATCATTAAAAGTACGAACAAGAAGTATTGATAGTTTATCAGGGAGTGCTTTTATTACATCAACTACGATATCAATAGGACATATGCTAGTTTTTTTCAGTTTCTCTATTTTTTTATCATTTTCTTTGCTGAAATTTTCGTGATTTTATCTTTTGGAGTTTCAGGGATTAGAAGGTTTCCTGAGAGAGGGGGGGGGCGCTATCACAATATTAGCGAGATGCTTTTAGTGGCATTGGCTGTCTGTTCAGGCGGTTCATCCAGTAGAAAATCAAGGTTTTTGTACGAACAATCCCCTATTTCTTTCACTTTCTTAAACCATTACTGAAGTCTGCTCTGTTTTAAGCCATTCAGCTTATTCTTACCATAACAAGAAACAGCACGACGTATTTCTTTATTTATTTGTTTACGGAAGGTTAGGGCATACGAGGGCATGCTTTTTTTTCAGGGCGTAAAAGCTTTATTTTCAAATGGATTAGCACTTTTTTTTTATTAACGTAAGGTTTATCTGAGGTACCTTCTTGGTAACCTCTGAAAAACATTTTTGGTAATTTATCATGAAATTTGCTTGAAACAAGCTAAACTCTCAGTTAGCCACCCCAACTCTCAGGCGTATTCCAAGATCCAAAATAAAAAAAACCTTGACTTGTTATTGGCCGGTAAGAAAATTCAGAAAATGAGTAATTTTAAAAATTAGCAGTGGTTTCAAATGTAGCATGAAATGATAGCCACCACCGAGGGGGAGGGTAGTTGGAGCATTGTATAAAAGTTTTTAAGATTGATGCAAATAACATCCAAACTGGTTCCATCTTTTGTAATAGGGAAATTAATAATTTGTCTAAGCTTCTGATCTTTGCACAGATAATTAAGACTAAGTTCGTTTGCGTCTCCTGCTATAAAAATTCCAGCATTTAGGTACTTTGTTGCTACGAAGTCAAGACTTGCATGTTGTTTCAACGAGAACAAGTTTACAACGAAAAAATTACAACGAGATCAAGCATTCTGTCAGGGTGAATAATAAAATGAGCAAATGATTAAATTAGTGTAAGGACGAGGCAGGCATTTGGGCTTAGTAGTATCCGACTGATTTCATCGTAATCACCTAATCTGGCACATGGATAAGGGTAGGAGATAGAAAATACTTTGCTAAAAAATTGCTCCTCCTCCTGTTTTGCCCTGTGGGTGGTCAACCAGGCGCAGCTCTATAAACTCCTGAAAATCAGTCATTTAATGAGATCTGCATTTTGTGCCTGGAGTTCTCTCAATTTTGGCTCAATTTTTTTTAGCTCGTTGAAGCCTGTGATATTAGAATTTCATTGGCTGGGTACCCGACTACCTAGGAAAAAAATTTCGGCAGCATTGTTGTGCTTGATGCGTTTTCATCAAGAAAAAACCGCAGTTGTATTTCCTGGTGTTTTCTGACGATGTTTCATTCAAAACTTTTACATATACTTATTCTTTAAAAATTTCAAGTGAACTTAACGGCCTAAACTATACGCATTCTGGATTTTTGTAAGCAGCTCAAGGCCTCAAATCAGAAATCTCCAAAGATATATCCGGTATACGCTAACAAAAAGCCATGATCACTTGATCAATATTGAGCTCAAGTTCTGGCTCAATTTTGCTGTTGCTTCTAACTCAATTAACTTTTCAAAATTCGGACTTTCAGCATTCATTAGGAGCTATACCGGAAATGATAAATTTTTTTTATCAAATTCTTTAACAACAGATTTCTTCGAAAAAAAACCTTTACTCTGAGATAGCTTTGGCGGGGTGTGAGTATTAAGGTTTGCTGGGAGCGGAGATAACATAAACTAAAAGTAAAAATTATCATTCGGGGTGTTGTAGAAAGTTTTGTTGATAGGCTCAAAGTCGCCATCCTGAATCGAGGGACTGCTAAGTCTGTTTTGAGGTGGGATTTGAAAATGTTCGCTTTTAATAGCTGGTGGTAAATTGAAAAAGCCGCGGGTAAAATTGTCCTCTTTTAAAAAATCTTCCTCGATTAAAGAGGGGAAACTACATCTTATATCTGAATATTCATGGGTAATCTATGAGGCTTTATCTGGTCTATTACACTTAAAAAAAATTATCAATCTTTAGATTATGAGTGTGAGGCTGGGGGAGGCGGGAATGCAGTTTGGAGAAGTAGCTGGAGGGCAGACTGGTAGACTGGTATGGAAGATGGAATGTGGGACTCCGGTGAAAAGAAGAGTGGGCATGCCAAAGGGGTCATTGATGTTTATTTGAAGGGCCGGCTTATTGTGAGTTCCAACTCCGGCCCCGGAACCGACCCAGGGAGCGACCTTCTTTTTTTACCCTCTTTTAATTCCAGGGTTTCTCTGATTTTTAGTCTGATTTTTTTATCATTGACAGTTACTTTATATTTTAGTTTTATCGTTTCATTGCACTCTCTTTATAAGTTTGCTCTACAAGCTTTCTTAATATATGCAGTTTTGTTTTTCTTAATATTTAGCTGTTTTTTTCTTTCGCTTAGATTTAATTTGTTTACTGGCCTTTTAATTTTATTCCTTTTTGAGTTTAATGTTTATTTTAGTTGAGGTTAGGTTTCTTATGTTTTTAAAGTTTACTAGCTGTTGGGGTGGCGCTTCGCGCCACCCCAACACCTAGTTGGTGGGGCGCTTTGCGCCCCCCAAGCCCCCCCCCCCCGTGCGCGTAAGTCGTTACGTGCCATTGTAGTTGTGTCCCTGTGTCCCACCAGTGAATAGAGATAGTTATATATATATATATATATATATATATATATATATATATATATGTTTTTAACTACGTAAAACATGCGAACATACAACATTCTTCGCTGTCCCATTGTCTATGCATATAAATAGATTGTCAGGTTTACTGACTTCCCTGTGTCCCGGTCGTCATTTGTGTCCCGGTGTCCCAGTTTGTAATTTCTCTTTGAGTGTCCTGGTCGTCATTTATATTCCCTGTGTCCCGGTCGTCATTTGTGTCCCGGTGTCCCGGTCTGTAATTTCTATTCGAACAATCCCTGTGTCCTGGTCGTCATTTATATATCCCGCCTGTGCCCCCGGCGTCCCCGTTGTAGTTGTGTCCCTTTGTCCTGGTCGTCATTTATATTCCCTGTGTCCCGATCGTGATTTGTGTCCGGTTGTCCCAGTCTGTAATTTCTCTTTGAGGTTCCCGGTCGTCATTTATATTCCCTGTGTCCCAGTCGTCATATGTGTCCCGGTGTCCCGGTATGTAATTTCATCAGTTGACAAACATGACGTCAGTCGACAAACAACTTCATGAGGCATACAGCTCAATCCTTAAAATGACGTCAGTCGACAAACATGACGTCAGTCGATACACAAACATGACGTCACTCGACACACACACACACACACACACAGACAACTTATTTTTATATATATAGATTTCGTAGTTTTTTTTTTTCGTATTAGTTTTAATTTTGACATTTGTGTATCATTATTCCTTTATCGAATTTCACGTTTTGCAGTTTTTCTTCTTCTTTTTTTTTTTTTTTTACAGCAAATGCTAATTTGGTAATGTTTGCTAATAAGAGCCATTTCGAAAATAAAACTTTACCTATTCTTATAACTGAAGAGCAATTTCATTTGTTTTATTTTATTACTATCTTTTATTCTTTAAAATAAACTTGCTTTCGTGCAAAAATCAGCCCTGTCCGTAACAAAAAACTAAACGATAAAAAAGACGAAAATAGCCAAAACGAAGTAATTTCAAGTCTTTTAATAAAGCTCAATATTGATCAAGTGATCATGGCTTTTTGTTAGCGTATACCGGATATATCTTTGGAGATTTCTGGTTTGAGGCCTTGAGCTGCTTACAAAAATGCAGAATGCGTATAGTTTAGGCCGTTAAGTTCACTTGAAATTTTTTAAGAATAAGTATATTTAAAAGTTTTGAATGAAACATCGTCAGAAAACACCAAGAAATACAACTGCGGTTTTTTTCAAGGTGCAGGGAAAATTTAGAGTGTCAAAGGAGATATCACCTAATTTCCATAATCGATGACGTCATCAGCTATATTTTCTGTTTTTTGACCTAGATAAGATGTTTGAACTTAGAATGTGAAACAACATAAGGTAGAGAGAGAAAAGAAACAAAAAATGATGAACACAATCAGATCTAGCTTCCTAACAGCACATTATTAAAACATACCTTAGTGGTGACACCAGAAACCAACTTTCCTGTACTTGCATTAGAGTTATGTTCAAAGGGGGGGGGGAACAGAGTAATTGGGGCTTCACAGGAAGGAAATAACACCTTTGCAACTCCTTTCCGTTAGTTGCATAAAAAAAGAAGCCACTTGGAATAAATTAAAGTGCACAAATATTGAATCCTAGCCTCGACAGAAGTACGTCCAAAATAAAAATTCCAGAAATAGTCATGCTTCCCGATACAAGCAAACAAAACGTCGCAAAATCGAGGAAGGCATTTACGGCTCTTGGTGTACTTTTTGCTACACTCACAATAGAGTTGTGAATATCCCGATGGAAGCGCTCGAAACAACATCTTGTCCAGAATAGTGCCATCCATAACTCAAACGGCTTGACAGACATGGTGTTACAACCAATGAGTCATTCCAGATTGCAATTTGATGATAAGAACGCTTACAATGTTCCACAAACGCCCCCTTTAAGGGAGTCAACGCTATCTATAGGGTCTAAATGTGCTCGTAAATCACTGAGGGAAAACTGATTAGGATCCTTTCCATAAATACTGATTATCAGCTTTTTTGCAACATCTTGGAAGGAAAACATACTGGCTACCGTGAAGGTTTCTTTTCTCAACTTCTGTATTGCACACTGAATCTCCATGTACAGACCGCTCTTCTTGGCGGACGATAAGAATGTTCGTTTTCCTTTGGAGGAAAAGGAACTTGTTGTGTTACACCCTAGAATGCAGTGAATGAACGCCAGGGAATTCAAAATTTGGTTCTTCGTTCTCTGGAACAAAAGATCAATGGGGATATGTCATTTGGAAATTTCACGAGGTTTTGAGGCACAGCATTCTCCCCAGGAAGAATGCTATGGAGACGAGGGCATTGCTCCACTAGTATCACAATTACATCTGTGTCATTAGCACAAAGAGTCACCCTATCTAAGCCGTTTCTGAAGTAAAAGGTAACGTGCAGGTGGTAACACGCAAGGTGTCGGCAGTACTTAAGCTGCTTATATAGTCAAATCCATTTGCTTCCCATGTTTCATAAATTGTTTTCATCAAATCTACTTTGTTCTTTGTATTTGCTACAATCTCTGTCTAGATTCTAATTTTTGAGCTCGTCGAGAAGGAGTAGACTACCGAGCAGCGGCCACGTAACTGGTGACACCCACTTCAGTCCTTCAGGGATATACTGCCACTATTTGGATCAGATTGACCAAACAGTCCGTCATATCTGTCGCTCAAAATATGAATTTCACTTGCTGTTTCATGTATCACTTTAAACACAGCTTTAAGCAACCTCTTGGCATAGATTTCGACGGTTTCATGTTCAGCTGGTGGCTTTTGCGAACCAGTGACATGAAGTCGATAACAAAATCTTTATCGCCATACAGGCAACGTTCCTCTTCGAAGTTCGGTTTTCAGGCCTTTCACACAAGTCACTGGCGTCTCCAGAAAGTCTCACACGGTAGATTTAACACTGCTTCCAAGTGCCAACCTGGAATCTCTGAGCTAAAAAATTGAAGCAGCATATGAAACGAGTTCAAAACTTAGAATTTTTTTAAGCTGTTTCAGTCGACCGTCAGTGCTGGAATCTATCCCGCACATGGTTCTCTTCACTACCATAAGCTCTGAAAAAATGCGCTTTGTCCAATACTTACCAGAAAAACTTTCAATATAGAACTTGCAAAATACTTAGTATTGAACAGAGTATAACTTTTTCACGTAATGTCGATCAGTTGAAGAACTAGTAAATTATTAATACTTGCAAGTGCAAATTAAGGCAAGGTAAATGTGAAAAGTAGAGTGGAGAGATACTCCCCCTCTACATTTGAAGTCCCTCATTGAAATCCCTCATGGAAAAATATTCTACCAGACAATATGCTCAAAAAGGTCCCCAGAATAAAAATATACCCAGTCTCTTTTTTTTCTTTTTTTTTTTTAGACACGCCTTTTTTGCCATTGGCGCAAGGAATTCTGAATGCATCCCCAGACAATTGCTTTCAGCGCTTATTTCTGCCTTAAATTCCATATTCAAACCTTCTTTAGCTCGTTGAAGCCTGGTAACTATTTTCAAGCGATCTTTCTTAATTGTCAGTCCTTGAGTTAAGGTTTTTTTTTTTTTCAAGAACTGTTTTTTTTTTCATACAACAGATGCAATTTTACACGACTCGATTGATTGGCTTCGCTATTAAAATAATAACTCGGATATAACTATTATTTTAGAAGTCAGTTTTGGCAAACTTGTGAACAATATAACGACACTGACACGCCTCAAGGTCAGATTTGAACTCTTCACAATTCTGAAGTAATTTCCAAAAAAGATTATTATTTTCTAAGTCGGTTGCGACAAAATTTGTTTTCGATGTAACGGCACTGACACGCCTAAATGTCGCCATTAGCCTCTTAAGTTAAAAGTGCTAGAATTATTTACAGATAAAATTAATGGATATAAGATAAACAGTACTTCTTCTTTCTTCGTCTTTCGATATGCTTAGTGTTTGGCATGGGGAAAAAACGTTGCAGCATAAACTCATGGTTGATATCTTGCTTGTTAACGTCTGCAACGCCCTTAATAATTATAAATCATCAATCTTTATCGTTATTATTAGTTATTATCGGATGTATTAGTGATTATTAATTGTCCGTAACGCTTAATAATTCCGAACCCTCTTTTAAAATGGGAAATAATTTTTAAATTTCTAATACTAAAAGAAAGTGCCTACCTTTAGTAGTGATTTACTGACTTTTATATATATACTAGCTGTTGGGGTAGCGCTTCGCGCCACCCCAACACCTACTTGGTGGGGGTGCTTCGACCCCCCCAAGCCCCCCCCCGCGCGTGTAAGTCGTTACGCGCCATATTAGTTACGCGCCATTGTAGTTGTGTCCCTGTGTCCCACCTGTGCAAATAGATATATATATATATATATATATATATATATATATATATATATATATATATATATATATATATATATATATATATATATATATATATATATATATATATATATATATATATATATATATGTTTTTAACTACGTAAAGCTTGCGAATATACAGCATTCTTCGCTGTCCCATTGTCTTTGCATATAAATAGATTGTCAGGTTTACCGACTTTTGAACATGCAATATATAATTATCCATGGGAAAAACAATCCGTATTCAGATCTATACCTCATTATTCTAATTGCCCTTGAGCTATGTTGATAGTGATTGCTAATTGAACATTCCCTGTGTCCCCATCGTCATTTTTATATCCCCCTGTGCCCCCCGGCGTCCCCGTTGTAGTTGTGTCCCTGAGTCCCGGTCGTCATTTATATTCCCCGTGTCCCGGTCGTCATTTGTGTCTCGGTGTTTTTTTCTTTTTAGTTTTTTACCTTTTTTATTTTTTTCCTTTTTTTTAAGTTTTTTTATTTTTAGGTTTTTTCTTTTTTTAGCTTTTTTTTCGCCATATTAGTCACGTGCCATTGTAGTTGTGTCCCTGTGTCCCACCTGTGAATATAGATATATATATATATATATATATATATATATAGTATATATATATATATATATATATATATATATATATATATATATATATATATATATATATATATATATATATATATATATATATATATATATATGTTTTTAACTAAGTAAAACTTGAGAATATACAACATTCTTCGCTGTCACATTGTCTGTGCATATAAATAGATTGTCAGGTTTACTGACTCTTGAACATGCAACGCGTGAAACCATGCCCTCCCAATTACTTGCTTCAGACCCCAAAAAGTGACACAACGCTGTGAAAAAAGTGGCCGGCCAAGCTTTTGACAGCAGTGTAAAGATCAGCAATGATGGTGGGTCCTTAATCAGTGCAGAAGAAATGAGTGAATTCTTCACCAAGATCTGTACTACCTATCCAACTATTACGGCTCATGAAAAGTCCACTATACTTGAAAAATATGAGCCTGAGAACAACATAATAGTTAGTGAGTTTGATGTTTACACGGAATTACGGAAGATCAAACCGAATACATCTTCATACCCTGGTGAATTACCTGCCAAACTGCTACGTGAATATGCAGCCTTCATAGCATTACCACTGTCCAGCATCATTAACGAGTGTTTTGCTTCTGGCTATTTCCCGTCACAGTGGAAAAGGGCCTATATTAGAATTATTCCAAAAAAGCGCGCCCCTAGTGCATGCGATGATCTCCGCCCGATCTCACTTACACCTTGTTTGGCGAAAGTAACTGAGGCCTTTATACTCAAGTTTCTTCTGAAACAAATTCATGGGCGCATTGATAAATTCCAGTACGGTGGACTCCCCAAGTGTAGTACTACAATCTACCTAGTACGGATGTTTGACTGCGTCCTCCAATGGCTTGAAAAAGGTAGCTGTTTCGTCGACATTTGCGCAGTGGATTTTCGAAAGGCCTTTGACCTAATCCGCCACCGGACTGCAGGCATGAATCTCCAGGAAATGGGGGCCAAACGACGCACCCTTGGCCTTGTACTTGACTTCTTAACTGGCCGAAAACAAAAAGTCTTTGTACTTCACGAAAACGATTCGGATTCATCATGGTCAGATACTTCTTGCGGGGCCCCACAAGGCACAAAATTAGCTGGAATAATTTTCCTGGCTGTAATTAATTCCCTGCTTAACCATCACGACGACCGTTACAAGTTTGTAGATGATCTGTCCATAGTGCTCGCTTACCTGGTCGAAACCACAATCATAACAAAGCAGTTTTCAGACCAGTTATTTGATCAGCTAAAGACCGAATGCTCAAGTCATGATCTTACCATTAACGTAGCCAAGTCGAAGATAATTCGTTTCAACCCTCTGAAGCGGAATATAGATATGCCTCTAGTTCCTTTTCTGATTGTGAACGAAATAAAAATCTTAGGAGTAACTTTCACTAGTGACTGTAGTTTCAGTGCTCATATTAATTTAACCGTCCACAAGGCTAATGCAAGCCTTCAGACACTTACCAAAATGAGGCGTTTTGGGTGTGATACTGAAAGTCTTCTCCATGCCTACATGTGTTATGTTCGCCCGTTGCTCGAGTACGCGTGCCCGGTGTGGGGTCCATCTGCTATCCGCACAGCGTACCTATTACGCGACATAGAGTGCGTCCAGAAAAGAGCAACAAGGATTATACTCCGAAACCGTGGCATACCCTATGATCAAGCCCTCGCTAAATTAAATTTATC
>NC_088875.1:4791425-4836425 GCF_032884065.1 Artemia franciscana | reverse complement strand
AGTTTTTTCCTTTTTTTTAGTTTTTTTTTATTTTTTATTTTTTTTAGTTTTTTACCTTTTTTTAGTTTTTTTAGTTTTTTTAGTTTTTTAGCTTTTTTACTTTTTTTATTAGTTTTTAGTTTTTTTTTGTAGTTTTTGCCTTTTTTTAGTTTTTTCAGTTTTTTTTTTAGTTTTTTATTGGTTTTTACCTTTATAGTTTTTTTAGTTTTTTAGCTTTTTTATTTTTTTTATTAGTTTTTAGTTTTTTTTGTAGTTTTTGCCTTTTTTTAGTTTTTTCAGTTTTGACGTCACCTAATCCAGTTTTTTCAGGTGACGTCACCTGACACATCCATCCACACATCCATCCACACATCCACAGACAGACAACTTATTTTTATATATATAGATATATATATATATATATATATACTAGCTGTTGGGGTGGCGCTTCGCGCCACCCCAACACCTAGTTGGTGGGGGCGCTTCGCGCCCCCCCCAAGCCCCCCCGCGCGCGTAAGTCGTTACGCGCCATAATAGTTACGCGCCATTGTAGTTGTGTCCCTATGTCCCACCTGTGAATATAGATATATATATATATATATGGTTTTAACTACGTAAAACTTGCGAATATACAACATTCTTTGCTGTCCCATTGTCTTTGCATATAAATAGATTGTCAGGTTATCCCCCTGTTTCCCCCGGTGTCCCCGTTGTAGTTGTGTCCCTGTGTCCCGGTCGTCATTTATATTCCCTGTGTCCCGGGTCCCGGTCATCATTTGTATCCCGGTGTCCCGGTCTGTATATACATTCGTTTTTTAGTTTTGTTTTTCTCCTTTATTTTTTTCCTTTTTTTTTCTTTTTTAGTTTATTTAGATTTTTAGATTTTTTAGTTTTTTTATTAGTTTTTAGTTTTTTTTTCTTTTTAGTTTTTTTGTAGTTTTTACCTTCTTTTTAGTTTTGTTAATTTTTTTTTTTACTTGTGTCCTGGTCGTCATTTATACTCCCTGTGTCCCGGTGCTTTGTTGATTGCTAATCGAACATTCCTTTTGTCCTGGTCGCTTTCTCTTTGAGTGTCGTCATTTATTTTTTTCTTTTTTAGTTCTTTTAGTTTTTACCTTTTTTAGTTTTTTTTTAGTTTTTAGTTTTTTTAGTTTTTTACCTTTTTTTAGTTTTTTTAGTTTTTTAGCTTTTTTATTTTTTTTATTAGTTTTTAGTTTTTTTGTAGTTTTTGCCTTTTTTTTTAGTTTTTTGTCCTGGTCGCTTTCTCTTTGAGTGTCGTCATTTATTAGTTTTTTCCTTTTTTTTTTTAGTTTTTTATTGGTTTTTACCTTTATTTTAGCTTATTTTTCAGTTTTTTCCTTTTTTTTAGTTTTTTTTTATTTTTTATTTTTTTTAGTTTTTTACCTTTTTTTAGTTTTTTTAGTTTTTTTAGTTTTTTAGCTTTTTTACTTTTTTTATTAGTTTTTAGTTTTTTTTGTAGTTTTTGCCTTTTTTTAGTTTTTTCAGTTTTTTTTTTAGTTTTTTATTGGTTTTTACCTTTATAGTTTTTTTAGTTTTTTAGCTTTTTTATTTTTTTTATTAGTTTTTAGTTTTTTTTGTAGTTTTTGCCTTTTTTTAGTTTTTTCAGTTTTGACGTCACCTAATCCAGTTTTTTCAGGTGACGTCACCTGACACATCCATCCACACATCCATCCACACATCCACAGACAGACAACTTATTTTTATATATATAGATATATATATATATATATATATATATATATATATATATATATATATCTTTACGGCGAAAAGCAAATTCGCTTTAATAAACCAATTGCGTGTTATGAAATGTCGAAATGAGTAAAATGAGTTAATCGTAAAATGAGTTTTTAGCATTAAAAAACAGCTGGATTTTTTCAATACGTGGTCAGAACGCTTTACGTAAACCTTAAACTATCTTATTCTTATTTTAGTATTGTCTTAAGTATATCGCGAAAGGCAAATTTTTTTTGTGCTTATCGATTTTGCTCTTTTTTAGATTTATTTTAATTGAAGTCTAATTTAAATATTTATCTTTTTACATTTTATTGTAGTAAATTAGCGTTTCAGTTAGAAATCCTTAAGAGTAGTGTTGTAACTTTTTGTTAAATATTTAATGAAAATATACCAGTACAGTAGTTTGTTTTGCCGAGACTAAACAAAAAATCTTATCTTCGAATGCAGACAGAGAAACCGGTTTTTAAAGAAATCAAAAAATCAACTTTCTTGGTGTGGTCGATATAATTGTCAAGACTTTCATGTACTTTCATGCAATAAATCATATAAAATATTTTGAGAGTTTAAAAGCTTTATTTTTAATTCACATACGGAGAGAAACAATCATAGGCAGCATAATATCACTGCTTAAGTAAAGAGCAATGTGGGCAGGATGTGTTATTTATTTTTCTGACCAAGGCACATCGTATAGAAGGAACTGTCGCAGAACATTTTATGGCCTGAAAACCATCTAGATAGATCATGATTTTGGAAAAATTAATTCTCCCTTCCCAGTACCCTTAATATTTTTTTGTGAAGTAAATCCCCGTGAAGTAAAATTAAGAAAAGGAAAAAAGGACCCAAATGTCGGAAAGAACTGAAACTTCAAAATAATACTAAAGAATAATCAGAGAAATGAATAATCAGAAAAAATAAAAAATAAAAGAAAAGATAAAAGAATAATCAGAACTATTTACGCAAACCTTTGGACTAAGATTTTTTCTTCGTTCGACGATAATATAGATTTTCTTTTTGACGCTGATTTTGGCCTTAATTTTAAGCGTTTTTTTTGCGCTAACTTATTAAAGATTAAGTTAATATTTAAACATTTTTGAATATTTTCAATACAAAGTTTGTAGAATCATTTACTAATTCTTTCTCATGTGATGCCATTTAAGGCTCTACTTGATGGCTTGGCAGACGAATTTTTTTCTCGTTGTGTAAACGGCCTTTACGACTAAATCCATAATTTTTTTCTTAAATCCAAAGGTCTGAATAAACACTATGCGATTCAAGATTGCTGCATCACAACCCTGTAGTCATTACCCAATTAATCTACTTTTAAAAGTGATATTGAAGTTGCTCCTTGTCCAAACCGGTACGAGACTTCCAAATGGTCATCTAGCCTTCCATACTCATCATTTTAATCGCCAAAGCTAATATACAAGCCTCTAATTTGCTATCGAAATAATATGATAAATATAATAATAAGATAAATATAATCTGATGGGAATGATAAGATAAATATAAGCTGATATGGAACGATACAGTTTACCGCCCTGACCTTGTCCTACCCGCCAAAAAACCAACACGATTGAATCCCATTTTACACTGAATGAATGCTCCGTTTTTATTTTATTTTTATTTTATCTTTTATTTTTTTTTTCTTTATTGAATAAAATAAAAATAAAGACTTTTATTTTTTATATTTTATTTATCTTTTATTTTTATTTTTATTTTATTTTATTCCGTCTTTATTTTATCTCACAGCTGACATTTCGTCGCCTGTGAGATCCCATAGCCTGAAGATAGAAACAGATACTTTATTACAGTTGAGCTTAGATGTGTACTGTAAAAACGCCCGCTTGGTCGTTCACACCGTTTGTTTTTTAAAATTCTTAAAGAAAGTGCTACGTCTGTCCAGCCCTAGAAAAAAATCCTATCAGATTCATTAAGTTGATTATATAAATTTAATTAGCTTACCTTAGAATATTTAATCAGTTTAAAAATGTCACCATTTCTAAATTTTAAAGTATTGCTTTTCTGCTACTGTTTTTTTTTTTCAAGAGCCACCGACTACTTTAATTGAAGGCAGACTTTATACCATGTGAGCTGCTTGTTAGAGATAATCGTTGGTTGAGGTTGTGTTGCTTATTTATGTTTTAACCTTAGATATGACCCGATCTTGTCACGCTGCTTTTGGTGATTTTGCACAGGATGAAAAGGGAATTAAGAAATTAGTCTCCGACGATAACGAGGTTTGACCCTTTTTTTACTTCTTTGGCTTCTTTTTTATGCTGTTTTTGTGGTTGTGCTTTACCATATATCGCGGCTACTGCGTGAACACCTCGTCAATTTTTGTCGTCACCCCATATAATCAGTTTTTGCCGAAAATGAATTTTGCTGTTTTTCGTGCCGCGCCGTCTGGTGACAATGAAAAATTCTATATCTAATACTTAGGGGAGAGGTGGGTACAGTGGCGCACTTTCAGGTCAAAGCATCGTAACTTTGGCAAATATTAACATTTTTGGACGATTTTTAAACTGTTGTGCAGGCAGTTTATTATTCTACGCCGGTGATTTATTTCACACTTCTTCTTTGAACCAGTTTTTGATGGAGTCATGTTTTCTGACAGCCACTTTTTGCGCCATTGTTGCCGACTAGGCGGGAACTATGGCGCACCCCATCTGGAACAGTGGCGCACCCATCTGGAACAGTGGCGCAATCAAACTGCTAAGATGAATACTTCGTTTAATGAGTAAGGAAGTAGAAAATAATGAACTGAAAATACCTAAAAGATGAATACTTCGTATAATGAGTAAGGAAATAAAAAATAATGAACTGAAAATAAAAGAAGAAGTCACACTAGTTAATATTGTAAGCAGTCAGGTCAATGGGGAAGACCAGTTGCTCTGCCTGTCTTTCTGTGCCACCAGAAATATTCGGAGCAGGTAGCTTCACTTCGATACTCGACTTGCTGAAAGTGTAATTTTCACTGTTCCTGATGAACTTGTAGAAGGAACCATTCTCTTAATATACATGAGCTCAATGTCAAAGTTGGACTCAGAGAGGACTTCGCCCATGGAGTAAATTTTGTTATTTTTTTATCTCCCCCTCGCAAACAAGAACATAATCTCCAACACGGACTTCATCGTCACACAAATCGTTTTGGTCTTCAAGGCCACAGTGGAGGCTTTCATCAGTATCACAGCTACTATTGCCTTTTGTGGCAGAGTCGCCAAAGTCATCATCAGACGAAGAATCAGAAAACAGGGTCTTTACATGACTGTTTCTCTGGAAATTGCGGTCAAATTTAGCAAAGTATCCAACAGCACTGCCCTTTTTCTTAGGTTGGGCATCCTGTTTTTTTGGCACTGGCTTTTGGACAACGGCTTTCTTTGTCTTGGGGTTAATCTTAGAAGTCTTGGCCTTTTTCTTTGCCTCCCTTTCCATGAATTCTTTCTCTAAAGCATCTTTCACTGGGGTATCCGTGGCAATGATAGTTTTCTTCCTCTTCCGAGCTCCTTCTGGCAGCTTCCTGGGGAGCGCTCTTGGGTAGGGCCTTACAGCTTCGGGTGTAACAGCGGTAGGGGAGGCAGCGCTTGGGGAGGCAGAGCTTGGACCCGCTTCGTTATGACTATTCAATTCTTGCTCGACTTCTTTGGCCTCTGGAGCTGCACTGGAATTAGGGTCTGGTCTGTCGGTCACAGCTGATGCGAGAAAATCGTCGTCTGTGAAAAGTAGGCGGTTGAAGGGGAAAATCCCAGTAGCAGCAAAGCCACTGACTATGTTTTTCTGTGTGAAGGAGAGTTGGAAGGCCTTTCCAACAAGTTGAGCGATGATAGAGATGCCAATCGTCTGTCCGGGTTGCTGACCATCCAGTCATTGCAGGCGATGTTGTAGAAGTTTTTGAATGATTTGTAGACTGTTCTGTCCAGTGGCTGTAGCTTTCCGCTGGTGTGGGGTGGCAAAGTCAGAACCACTATCCCGTTATCTTTGCAGTACTGAATGGCCTGGATCGACACATGAGAAGAGTGGTTGTCTTCTATCAGCAATATGGGTCTCTCTTTTGTACAGCGGGCATGTTTCACAACGTGTTCGAGGACAAGCAGGAAGATGTCAGATGTCATCCATCCTTTGGCAGAACCGCTACCGCCACTGCCTGGTGGTGCACCATTCATCAACTGGGAGCAAAATCTTTTTCTTGTGAAGACGAAGTAAGGTGGCAAGAAATTACCTTGAGCATTGATGGTGCAGCAGACTGTGGTCAGTTCGCCTCGCTCAGCAGAAGTCACTTGGCCCACCTGTTTGTGCCCCTTGGGTGCTATCACATTTGGTGGTCTCTGCACTGTTGTTGCCCCCGTCTCATCTAAGTTATAAATATCACTAGGCTGAAACTTAAACTTATTCATAACAGTCTCCAAGTTGTCATAGAACTCGTTTACAGTTGTTCTGTTGAATGCCGTGGCTCTGGCCAAGCTTGTTCCCTCCGCTTTGCGGATAGACAGGTCTGGGAAGCGTTTCAAGTAACTGTAATACCAGTCTTTCCCCGTCATCTTTTTCTCATGCCATGTTGATGGCACCTTCAATTGGTTCATCTTTGCAATTTCGAAAGCGAATTGGCGGACGTTGAGCCGTGTCAAATCATGGTGCATTTTGCATGCCTTTATCAAATAATCGTGAAGTTGCTGTTCAAGTTCATCAGTTAACACTTGACGGACTTGGTAATTCGGCTCAAATTTTAAAGTCAGCTTTTTATCGTCCGACGTGTTGCGAGCCTTATTTACATATCGACGGAGTGTTGTCTCTGGGATCTCGTATTTTTTGGCAGCAGCCCGTTATGAAAGCTTCAATTCCAGCACCGCGTGCACGGCAAGCTTCATACGCTCTGCTTCATTAGGCATTCTGCAAAAGACCAATATTTAATGTTTGGGGGATGTAGCCTTTGTTACTGAACTTCTAGAACTTTTAGCCTAATCTGAACCGAGCTTAACCTAGAACCCCAGCCTAACCTGGGCGATCGAATTCCTAGATTAGTTCTACTTAGTGGTCTGAAGGGGGGGGGACAGGATGTCCCACGTTAGACTGGGACGAGATCATAAGAAATTAACCAAAATCTTTGGGGGCAGAAGCCTTAAACAGGGTGGTATGGAGGAGAAGTGTTTGCCAGTGTGTCGGTCTCTGGCGGCTTAAGGCTGCGACGAGTTTGTAGTAGTAGTAGTAGAAGTCAAAACTATCATATAGACTACCTACTGCGTGAAGTTTGTGAATTTAAAAAATTTCGGGGTGCGCCACTATACCCTCCACCAAAATGCGCCACTGTAGCCGAAATGCCCTCTTTTATCCATTTTGTGAACCAAAATTTGAAATAATGACCAAGAGACAAACAGATGGCTGCACTATGTTTAGAAATGTTGGAGCTTCCAGATGAACTAATATTCGCCAGAATTCGACACTATTTGTAGCCTACAAACCTTAGCAAAGTCAAAAAATATTTTCCATTTGTCCAAGATTTTATTTTTCAAAGCACTTAATCACATACCTCAAAAACTGCAATCGCCCCAAAAAATTGAAAATGGCTGACGATCATAGGCCATGTGACTGCCCTCCTAGTGCGTATTTTTTTTAGAATTTAATCTAATTACAGGTGGCAGTGGGATCAAGTGCGCCACTGTAGCAGACTGCGCCACTGTACCCACCTCTCCCCTACATGGCAAAATAAGAAAAACACACCTCGTAATAATTGTGACAGTTGTGTATCTGTGATATTAATTACACCTCATAATAACTCGTAACATCTCTGATATTTTTATATCTGAGATATAAATTACACCTCATAATAACTTGTAATGTCTCTGATAATTTTATATCTGAGGTATAAATTACATCTCGTAGTAACTCGTAGTATCTCTGACAATATCTCGTATATCTCTGATCTACTTATAAAGAAAAAGTCTGAATCGTGTGGAATTATTAGGTATTTTTATCTAAATAATCGCACCATAAAACTAGTTTTTATCGTCTCCTAAATAATTTGATTTCTCCATAATACAAGGTTTCGACAAAGCAGCCGCAATATGGGCTATATATCCGCTAATATATTGCGTTTTGGTTTTAACGTTTGGTTTTTTATATTTTCATCAGTTTTATTTTGCACTGAGGAGGGTCAAGCGGAGGTCTTGACCGAAATATTTGCATAATTTTTCAATTTTTTCACTGTTTGTTTATTGTCCTCGTTTTCTTCCTTTCTTCGCGATTTTATGTTTGATCATGATTAGCCAGTGTGGTCTCAGAAACTATTTACACTTTCAAGTTTATTTTTCTGTTATCCTACGATTACAATTTTTCAATGTAAAAACATCTTTGAAATTTGCTCTATTTGTTTAGATATAAAAACGTTCAATATTGGTTGAAAGTCATTTAAAAAAGGAGAATTTTTGCATTTTTAAGTAAGCTTATATCACTCTGCAATTTATTTAAAAAAACGGTAGAAATGTTGAACTTTACGTGTTGAGTACCTGCGGTAGCATGATGGATTGATCTCTAATTGGCAATTTGGCTTTATTCGAATGGATTGATCTCTAATTGGCTTTATTCCAGCTGCTTGCTTTATTGATCTTGATGCCACAGGTGGCAGAATGGATTGATCTCTTCTTGGGAAGATGGGGCTAGGGCTCGATCTCAGCTGCTGCAGGGACTACGCGAGAACCTTTTTAGTCATTCAGCGTTGTCAAACTATTGACTAAACAGAAGGCATTTATTCCCTTCTTAGGTGGAATTTTTACGAAGTCCTGGATCTTTTACATTATTTTTGGTTTTTCCTGACTTTTTCTAAGTCTATAGAATCCGGGCTGTCATCAGTTATTTTGACTGATATTAGTCCTTAAGTTTCCTTCCTTAGATCCCCCTCCCTTTTTAGGGATTACACGAATTGCGAAATGATTGACAATATAAATGATGTCTATAAAATAGTTAGGTGTATTTGTTTTGAACAAAAAACTCCTAATTACCATGAATGACTAATAACGTCAGCATCATATATTCTTTTAAATTACCTAGGACGTATTCTTTAAGCAAGAAACTGTTAATATGAGCATAAAAACAAAATAGAAAAACGACCAGCTAGATTTTTTTTTCTATAAAAAAAAAGTCAACAGCAATGTTTTTCCAGGCCAATAAACTGTGGCTACAGGGTGAGAGCCTGTTAGCCAGTGTGTCTGAACTTACCAATATACCCGATTGGTCTTTTGTGTAAGCTACAACCCCAACTTTGGCCAATCTCTTCAATTTGACTTTGAGCCTTTCTTTTTCCGCTTATCCATTTTAATATTTGCTGCTTTGTTTCTCTGATTAAACTGCTGAAGCTTAATAGACCCTTTTCATTCCTCTGTTATTCTACCCTTTATTTCATTTCTATTTAATTTTTTTTCAGTTTTATTGTTTTGATTTTTTTAATTACTTTCTTTTGTTTGTCGTACTTCTTTTATTTCATTTTAGATTACAGCTTACCTTGAGTGTTTATTAATGCAGATAAATGTTTATGTTTATACTCTGTAAATATTTGAATTTACGGGTAGGTAGATAATAATTAGAATCTATTTTTTAACCTAATAATAAGTACTTGAAAGTTTGTATATAAAAGCGAAATATATTTTGATGGCGGTGTTTAAATTCACCTGCTACTGTAGATTATTACATATCATTTTTTAGATTCAACCGGTCCTTTGTCATGTTTGAATTTAGGTTTTGTGCCATAACATGAACCCAAAAATTTAATTATCATACTGACCTAAGAAACTGTCGTAAGAGAAATAGTGATAAAATAGTAAAAATGGTAAATACTATTTGAAAGAAAATAGTTTAATAATGGTATATGAAGTAAGCAAGATACAGAAATTTATTTCTGATGAACTACAATTATTTATTATGGTTTTTCGTCGTTAATTTCAGAATTCTTAAAAATTATAATCATTATCCCTGAAACAAATTCATCTTGCTTTAGAAAGACGCTGGGATTCGTATTGAATACGAGTAATTACTCCTGAAACATCTTTTTTTGGACTGTATGGAGGTTTGATCGGTGACTTGAAGTAATCCTGTAACTATTTTTTGTTAAAATTTGAACTAAAAATATATTTTAATTTTTCTTTCTGATAACCCTGGTTTTGAAACCCTGTCTATTTATAAATGTAAATGACATTTAAAATCTAAAAAGTAAATAGCAACATTTGAAATCCATTAACAAAATATCATTTTGTATAACATTTTATAAGTTTTTTTTTTGTTATAAAACTCAGTCTTTCAAAAAAAAAAAACACAACTTAGAAACAATAGAGAATTTTTCTCAAGACAGTGGAATCCTCTATAGTGAATGTTTCGGCCCTATGTCCAAGAGCCGTCTTTAGAACAACACCAGATATATATATATATATATATATATATATATATATATATATATATATATATATATATATATATATATATATATATATATATATATATATATATATTATATATATATATATATAAATATATATATATATATATATATATATATATATATATATATATATATATATATATGTATGTATATATGTGAAAACAAGACAGGAAATAATAAATGAAAAGAGAAAAATCAAATACGTGAAAAGCGAGGATTTTGTCAGCCAGTAGCAAAATATGAAAATAAAAATCCAGCAAATATGGGCCTCCGCCAAGTCGTCCTCAGTGCTCAAAAAATAAGAAAGAGGGAAAAAATCCAACAACAAAATCTAACCTTATTAATGGAATTCTACGAGAGGAGAAAAAACACTGAATCAAACAGTTCGTGGTAACGAACTGTAGTAAGGAGCGACCCGGCTGTAACCGAAACTCTAAAAAATGAAATTTTGATACCAATAGCTACATCAAAAGAATTGCGTTTTAATGCTGATTTCAAATATATAAGTTTCATCAAGATTAATCTTACCCATGAAAAGTTACGAGCCTGAGAAAATTTGCCTCATTTTTGAAAATAGGGGAAGCACACCCTAAAAGTCATACGATCTTTAAAAAAATCACACCATCAGATTCAGCGTATCAGAGAACCTTATTGTAGAAGTTTCAAGCCCCTATCTAAAAAAATGTGGAATTTCGCATTTTTTGCCAGAAGACAAATCAGAAGGATGCGAGTTTATTCTTTTTTTGTTTTTTTCCCCAGGGATGATCGTATCGACTCAGTGGTCCTAGAATGTCGCGGAAGGGCTCACTCTAACGGAAATTAAAAGCTCTAGTGCCCTTTTTAAGTGACCGAAAAAATTGGAGGGCACTTAGGCCCCCTCCCACGCTCATTTTCCCCCCAAAGTCACCGGATCAAAATTCTGAGATAGCCATTTTATTCACCATAGTCAAAAAACCTAATAACTATGTCTTTGGGGACGACTTACTCCCCCGCAGTCCCCGTGGGAGGGGCTGCAAGTTACAAACTTTGACCTGTGTTTACATATAGTAATAGTTACTGGGAAGTGTACAGACGATTTCAGGGGGATTTTTTGGTTGGGGGGATATTTGAGGGGGGTATCGTGGGAGTATCTTTCCATGGAGGAACTTCTCATGGGGGAAGAGACTTTCAATGGAGGGGGCGCAGGATTTTCTAGCATTATTTAAGAAAACAATGACAAAATAAATATGAAAAGTTTTTTCTACTGAAAGTGAGGAGCAGCATTAAAAGTGAAAACGAACAGAAATTATTACGTATATTAGGGGTTTACCTCCTCGTAATACCTCGCTCTTTACGCTAAAGTATTTTTAGTAATTTCAACTATTTATTCTACGGCCTTTGTGATTCAGGGTTCAATCAGAAGGAATTGGACCAAATTTTAGCTTTAGTTTAAAGAGCGAGGTATCGAAGAGGGGTGAGCCCCCTCATATACGCAATAAAAACATACGAATATAGAAGTTCGCTACGTAAGTTAATTCGTAAGTTACGTATATTTTTTACTTGTGAAAACGTTCGTAAAAAATTAAAAGTTATAGTTGCCTTCTTAAGTAATCAAAAAATTGGAGGGCAACTAGGCCTCCTCCCTCGCTCCTTTTTCTCAAAATCTTCCTATTAAAACTATGAAAAAGCCATTTAACCAAAAAAAAAAAAAAAAATGCAAATTTCGTTTTAATTATTTATGTGCGGAGAGCCAAGATCAAAACATGCATTAATTCAAAAACGTCCAGAAATTAAACAAAAAAAACAAGTTTTTTTAAATGAAAGTAAGGAGCGACATTAAAACTTTAAACGAACAGAAATTACTCCGTATATGAAAGGGGCTTTTCCTCCTCAACGCCCCGCTCTTTACGCTAAAGTTTTTTACTGTTTTAAAATGTAGAGTTAAGAGAAAGAGTCAAACTTTAGCGTAAAGAGCGGGGCGTTGAGGAGGAAAAGCCCCTTTCATATACGGAGTAATTTCTGTTCGTTTTAAGTTTTAATGTCGCTGCTTGCTTTCATTTAAAAAAACTTCTTTTTTTTTTTAATCAAAACTAAAGCCAACTTGAAATCAATGAAAGAGAAGTTACCAATTAGATTGGATAAGTATCCTTTGCTTTGCAACAGATTTCGCCTGTCTACAATTTCGGTTTTCATTAGATATGCGGACAGACTGTCTTAAATTAGACTGGGCGAAAATATTCATAGAGTCTTTTAATATTAAGTTGTTATAAATTGGACTTAAGGAAATATCTCCCTTGTCTCTATTTATGGCCAAATTTCTATTTATGTTTTTTTTTATCTCAATTGCCTCTTTAAAAGATTGCGGTAGGCAATCTCTTATATATATTAATAGATATATAAAATCTATAAATAGATATTAAAGTTGCCTCTTCAAAAAAAAAATAAATGGTCAGGATTTTCATATATATGCAGGGCCAGAGGTGAATCAAGGTTGTCATTTTTATTTTCATATCTCAGGGACTTATCTATTGAAATTTTGTGTTAATGCAATCGTTCCCCTAGTTGTTGATGGGTCCTGCCAATGTAAAATTTTCTACATGAACACGGGACTTTGTAGACACCACTACCTAGTATAGGGTCCGTTTCAGAGGCGCCATTTGGACCAAATCTTGGGGTGGGCATAAACTCCATCTTGGCCCCCCCCCCCGACTCACTTCGTGTCGCGTAATCATCTAGGAAATGGGTATTTGACAGAACTCGAGAATTTTATTATGTATCTTACCTACTTTCAAAGTTTACAATAATTAATAGCAAATAGTGTAATTACCCCAAGGGTCGTCAAGTAATTATGTTCTTTGGTTAATAGGCATGCAGTAATTTCAAATCGATTGGACAGAATGGATTATGTTGGACATAATGGATTATTATGGCCGGCAAAGGGCCCTTTGTGGTGGAAGCTTGGGCCCCCTGGAAAATCTGGGGTGGGCATTTGCCCACCCCTGACCCCCCCCCCCCCCCCAAATGGCACCTCTGGTCCGTTTTATCCTTTCCCGAGTTGAAAAAATGTTCAACTTTTTGTTCAGTTTTGAAAGAAACAGAGAGATTATGTTGTTTTTTTTTCGAGTTTGTCGCTGAGTTTCGAGACGTATGATAATGTAGTGATAGTTTTATTCTCAATTGCCAGTGTAACTGAATCAAGGGGAACGAGCTCCCTATCTTCCTGTTTTTTTTTAATCGTCTATCTATTATGTTTTCAATGAGATTGATTGGGGAGCCATTGCAGAATAGAATATCTTTAACGTAATATAACTCGGATTTTACATGATTACGTGAACATATTTTTAGAACCCTGTCGACTAAAGAAATTACTACCCCTTTTTTTTACACAAGGAGGGTAATTTGACTAGATATGTAGATACCGATCATTATGGGTCCGCTTTCTATATATAGAGAATTCAAGGCTATCAGTATTTCTTATAATTAAAACATCCAAGAAAGGGAGCTTTCCTGAATCTTCCAGTTCTATTGTAAATTGAAGATTCGAATCAAAAGAGTTCAAATGTGTCAAAAAATCTTTTAGAGAGTCCTGACCTGGTTCCCAAACAGCAAGAATATCATCAACGAGGCGAAACCAGGGAGAGTGTTTTAAGGGAAAACTATTCAAAGTAGATTGTTCTATGAAATCCATGTAAAAATTTGCTAAAAAAGGAGACAAAACAGTGCCAATGGGTAGGCCCTTGACCTGAAGGAAAAATTTTTCTCGAAACATAAAATACAAAGAGAACTTGTTGTCTCAGAACGTATTTATATATATATATATATATATATATATATATATATATATATATATATATATATATATATATATATATATATATATATATATATATATATATATATATATATAAATGTAGTGTCTGTCTGTTACATGACCGTTATTACCGTTACACGAGCTAAAAAAAAGTGTGGCTCGTTTTAGATTTTATTATATTGCTTAAAATGTAAAAAACTGGTGATTGCACAAATATTTCAATATATTTTGATAATGGATTAAAGCAGTTCGAAAACCTTAAAACAGAAAACCAAAAGTTTGAAGTTTAGTAGAAATTGTTGAAGTTTAGTATGCTTGCTGCTCAAAGAAAATTTGTCAAAATGTCAATTAACGTAAAAAAGAAATTATTATTAAATTGCTTAAAATGTAAAAAAAAACTGGTGATTGCACAAATATTTCTATATATTTTGACAATGGATTAAACCAATTCGAAAACCTTAAAACAGAAAACCAAACCAATTTACGTCATCAACTCGATCCAAAAATGACATAGCGTTGCCGGGACCAAGAACACAAGGGACAATGAGAATCCATATATAGAATCCTACCGCGTGCTATGCTGGGGCCCGCGGGGACCCGTGGCAAAGCCGCCGGGACCCAGCACTGTCTGCGGTTAGAACACAAGGGACAATGAGAATCCATATATAGAAGTCTGCCGCGTGCCATGCTTGGGCCCGGTGGTGAAGCCGCCTTGACCCAGCACTGTCTGCGGTCAGAACACAAGGGACAATGAGAATCCACCCGCGGAGACCGGTGGCAAAGCCGCCGGGACCCAGCACTGTCTGTGGTTAGAACACACGGGACAATGAGAATCCATATATAGAAGTCGGCCGCGTGCCATGCTTGGGCCCGGTGGCGAAGCCGCCTTGACCCAGCACTGTCTGCGGTTAGAACACAAGGGACAATGATGATCCATATATAGAAGTCTGCCGCGTGCCATGCTTGGGCCGGGTGGCGAAGCCGCCTTGACCCAGCACTGTCTGCGGTTAGAACACAAGGGACAATGAGAATCCACCCGCGGAGACCGGTGGCAAAGCCGCCGGGACCCAGCACTGTCTGTGGTTAGAACACACGGGACAATGAGAATCCATATATAGAACCCTGCCGCGTGCCATGATGGGGTCCGGCAGCGAAGCCGCCGGGACCCAGCACTGTCTGCGTTTAGAACACAAGGGACAATGAGAATCCAAATATAGAAGCCTGCCGCGTGCCATGCTTGGGCCCGGTTGCGAAGCCGCCGGGACCCAGCACTGTCTGCGGTTAGAACACAAGGGACAGTAATAATCCATATATAGAAGCCTGCCGCGTGCCATGCTGGTATATATATATATATATATATATATATATATATATATATATATATATATATATATATATATATATATATATATATATATATATATATATATATATATATATATATATATATATATATATATATATATATATATATATATATATATATATATATATATATATATATATATATATATATATATATATATATATATATATATATATATATATATATATATATATATATATATATATATATATATATATATATATATATATATATATATATATATATATATATATATATATATATATATATATATATATATATATATATATATATATATATATATATATATATATATATATACTGAATGCTGAATACAAAATACTGAATGCAACGCTGAAAAAATACAAAGAGATTTTTTAAGCCTATTTCAGCAGTATTACCCTACATTCAGTATGCCTTTTGCAAATGATATTTGTAAATTCTGTCGTTCAGTAGCCCATTGTAATTGTAAGATTGTGTTCAAAGGCCCTTATTAAAACCTATCAAATTAATCGTTTGCTTATTGTGCTTCAGACCTAAATAAACTACATTTCGTTTTTTCCTAGATAGAAAAATCTTGATATATTTACCTATCAGGATAATATAAAGTTTCTTATTGGAATTTTTCTTAAAAAGTGCTGTGATGATGCAAGATTCTTAACTCTAAAGTTTTTTTCATTTTCGACAATAATTTTTAGTATAATAGGAATGACATATGCGTATGGAGAGGGAATTAAACCACCAGACTTGTGGCTTTTTATCATTTCTTCCTATTTCAAATCGCTCGCATAAAATTAATTTTGCCGTTCAAATGGTGGTCGGTGGAACACAACAGTTATACCTCTCCAATCAGTAATTGCAATTAATTAATTAGGTTCCATGTAGCATTGCCTCTAAGGCTGAATCAATGACGTTCAATGCTAGTTTTATCTTGAACCTCACTTATTAAGTTTTTTTTATTTTAAGATGTTTTTATGTTTTGTTTTTGTTTTGTGTTTTTTTTGGCTTTAGAGCCATAAAAAAAGTGTGCCTTTCAAGTAAAATTTTAACTCGAGGAATGGCTTGTTTAAATTCGCTAATAATGGCAATAACGATCCTTCATTTTTGGACAATGAGAGGCGTAAGGCGAATAGCCCTAGTGACTTTAAAGTAAGAAACTTATTTATTTTCTTATTCACCTTAGTAGGGATTTTAAACAGAATATATTTAAAAAAGTAAGATTTTTTAATAGGACAGAAAAAAACTTATTTATACAAAATCAGTCTTCTGTATATAAAATCAAATGTATGTCTGAGTTTGCGCATCTAATCTGTAAGCATTGCTATACAGATCACTAATCACCAATCAGATCACTAAGCCACTTTAATAAGTAGTTAAGTACATTCTTGTGAAGGTTTTAGGTATACCCCCCCCCAAGACCATCTTAATGCTTTTCCCACTTAATAAAATTAAAAAACCCTCAATATTATTCCTCGACAATCCCTTTCGTACAAATTGTTCAGATTTTATTGATATTCTAACATTTCTCTCATCTAACATACTTCTGAAATTATAAAATTTATTTTTGAATAAATTCTCTGAATTGGGTCTACAACAGTTTTATTAATTTGGTACTCAACCTGTCGCTATTTTACATGATGGAAAAAATTTTCTGGGGGTTGATTTTCTATATTAAAATGAATATTATCTGTATATCTATTTCCGATTCTTTGCATAACGAGTCAAAATAAATCAATTAGGTAATTCGTATAAATTTAAAAGCCCATCTCAATTCAGTCTGGGATTAATTCTATTGTGGAAAGCATGTCGTTAAAATAATCGATGTTCGTTTTTTATCTATTCAGTGGATTATTGTTTTTTTTCGATTTATAGACTCGATTTGCAATGAAGGAGAATTATCGTGGCAAATTTTCCGCAGAGGTGAAGTTTTCAGCAATGAGGGATTGTGTGCTTTTTTTTTTTTCTTTTTTTTTATTACCTCTTAATTTAAGAATATGACCTTTATTAATATGCGGTGGAATTTTTCTTGGAAGGGGGGTCTTCCTCTGGTGGTATTTTCAGAGGCGTAATTTTCCTTGAATTTCCTTTCTTCGAGATCGCAGCAATAACGCGCTGTGTAAGCTATTTAATAATAAAAGTCTCAGTATTTTGGCTTTACGAACTAAAGGCTCTATTAACGGGGAAAAAACTAGCTTAAATACAACAAACGAAAAAAAAATCAAAACACTATAGAAAAAATGCATTTAAACAAAATCCAATGTGGTATTTCACGTAAAAATAAACAAGGTATGATGTCTGCTATATACCAGAATGCCTCTTTTGTGTCTTGTGTGTTGTTATGTGACATATCATGTTGAATTTTATTAAATGTGTTTCCTTTCGTTATTCTTTTTTATGTAGTGTTTGTTTTTTGTTTAAGCTAGTTTTTCCCCGTTGATGAAGGATTTCGGATGCGAAGCCGTTATCTTTAGAATCTTTTTATTATTTTTGTATAAATAGTTATTTTTTTTTTTGCTTATTTTCACTGTCTTATTAAAAAAAAAAAAAATGCCTGTTCTTTTATATATTTTTGTCACAATTGTAAAGGGAAAATCAGTTCTGTCCAAAAGTTTGTTTACTCAGTAGGAAATCAGTACCAGGTTACGGATTCCGAGTCGCTCTCGGCTCGGAAGAAGGGAAAGGCGTGGTCTATTTTAAGAAAGGAAGGCGTGGTCTTTTCTAACCGTCTTATGCATGAATCTAAACCAAAGTAAATTATCCTCCTTAGATGAAGTATCCTTATAACTTTGTTAAACGAAATAACACGGGTTTATTGGAACTTTATCATCCTTGGGCTGATTGAGGGGACATCACCAGCGTTAAGACGTAACGAATTTAGCGACCAAAGAATATATTTAACGATTATGATTGGAAACTCAAATTTAGCTGATTTTATTTCTTTTTAGGATTTCGGTGAGAATATGGAAGAAACGCATGCTAGTATATCTGCAATAAGTGTTAAGGAAAGTTCCAAAAAGCCGTCCGGCAGTGCCAATTATCATTTCAGAAAAGATTATATAAAGGCTGATAACACTGTTGATGTCTAAATTTTGCCCGAAAATGAAGCATTTATTTGAAACAGACTGATTTTTTGTTTTAGTAGTGGAGCTGACGACTTTTAACTATTCTCAGTTCTAAGTAGCTGTTTGCCAGTGTCAATTTTATTTTTAATTTTAAGTGGAGAATAGTTTAGTTATAGGAACCAAGTCTAAATCCTGGGCAATTGCCAAAATTTTACTTTCTTGAGCTCTGCACCTGTATTTTTAGAAAAAGAACGTCCACGTTCCGTTTGCATAAAATTAGTTGTTCTCCAATAGTCGCAATTTAGCTTCTGATGATTCGTAACACTAGTGGATTAATTTGGTTCATCTCTCCCCCCACCCCTCCCACTAATACCGTTAGTTCGCCAAAATCAGAAATTAGAATTAAGAATTACATTCCATATTTTATTTCAAGAACTGAAAAGAAAGCTCAGGATGGCTAGTTTCGACTTATTTCAAATCTTTACATACTTATAAATATTTCAAACATTTATTTCATAAAAATATATTGTATATATTCATTTCGTTAATTATATTTATTTCTTAGAAAAGAATATACTGCCATGTACCATTGCTGGCAAGTGTTATTCAATTCAATATTCATATTTTATCTTATTAGATGGAGTTTTTGTCCTCGGTTATACAAGACAGTTTTTTTTTAATAAGATGAAAAAAAGCTTAATATTATTTAAAGTTCTTTAAGATGAATTATAATATTCAGAATTAAAGATAGTCCCATTTCCTTTCATCCCATTGAAATTAAAAACAAGGGTTTTATCTTGCAATCCTTTGCATTACTTTGGTTTTTAATATTCGAATACTTTTGACTTTATTTATGTCACGGACGTCTCTTTAGGTTGCGATTGAGCTATTTCCTTATTGCGTTCATGGATCTGCTTCGTATAAGATATCCGTGCGTCTGCTTGTTTCAGAATGCATAAAAGGTCAATTGTATGGCTACAATCCAAATGCTTTTGCCTACCTAATATTGACCCTGAACAAATTGACCCTGACCCGAGCCACTAGCGGGCGCGCTTGACTTATACTCTATATTTCCTCACCATCATCATAAATTATCAAATTTTAATGCGGTAATAACCTGTTATTGACACCTAGAGGTATAGTTTTGAATTTATCAAAAGATAGTTTCACTTATAGTATGCTAAAATTCAAGAAAAAAATATACTGTTGAAAATTGCAAAAACAGGATTTGTAATGTTTACTACGCAATATTGCCATCAGATTTGTATTTCCACGGAGATAGAGGATTTTCCCTAGGAGGGGAGGCTTTTTTTACCAGGAGATTTTATTGATGTTTAATTGGAAATATTGGTTTTGTGTTTACTTTTTATATATTAAACAGTTATGTGGCAACGAAAGTAAGGTGTAATTGCTATTTGGTAACAGGTGCGTTACGTTAAGATTATATATTTTACTTCAAAAATGAGAAATCCATATTTTATTAATAAAATACTGATTATTTATTTTTCATTTTTAGAAGGAAAACCTGATTTTGGGTCATGTAAAATGCATATATCATTGGGATTCACTAAGAGTAAAATACTTGTTTTGTGAGACTTTGAAACTTTATATTCAAACATTCATAAATATCTTGTCAAATTTCTCAAATGTAAAAAATAATGATTTTGATTAAATTTATAGCCTTGTTGTTCTTCTTCTTTCTGTAAGAGTAACATTGCCATAGATTTAAGAAGTACCAGAAAATATATAATGGAGCTGCTTTTGCTCTATAAGTTAGCACTCGTCAATATTGCTCGTGCTGCGCTGTTGTTGAACAAAGACTGCAAAGACTACCCACAGTCTTTGTAGTCAAAGACTTCGTCTTTGACTACAAAGGTTGTATTTGTGAATCACCCGACTTCTCCTTTGGTTTTAACGCCACACACGAAAATCTGTGTGAACACTACATTTGTTCTGCAGCATTTTCTGTAAAAAAAAAAAAAAAAAAAAAAAAAAAAAAAAAAAAAAAAAAAAAAAAAAAAAAAAAATTGTTCAGTTTAGTCAACCATATGATTACATTTCAAAGCAGAATATTAGTTTAATTCATCATATTATGCATGAGATGATGGTGCTGTTGTCGTTCATAGTTTTGTTTTCATCTGCAAGTGCAGTTGGGTTGGAACTAGAATAAACTAGTTAGTGCTCTTAAATAAGTAAGGGATTTAAATAAGTACTAAATAAGAGAATAATAATGTTTCCGAAATTTGAGTTTTTGCTAAAGATCGGACTTTTATATCTGAAAGCTCGAAAAGGGCAAATTTAGACTTGCAATTTGAGCTGCAACGCATGAAACTAAGTATTTCCTGTCTGGGCAGGCTTTCCCTTTAGGAGATACCTTTTATAGCCAACGATGCGCGTTCTGGTCACAAAAAAATAATCAAAATTAACTCTGATTTTCAATCTCCTTTTGCAGCTATTTAGGGTTTCCTTTAAGAACACACCTTATATAGCCAATGACGCGCATTTTGACCGCAAAAAATCTGAATTATCTCGTATTTCCCAATCAGCTTCTACAGCTAATTTTCGGGTTTTGTTAAGGGCCGCAACTTATATTACCAACGATGCGTATGCTGGCTACGAGATTTTCACTTTATCTCGGGTTTCTCTATCTAGATAACTTCGAAGACCATACTGCCTTTCAATGACGAAAGTATAACAGTTCAAAATAGGGATGAAACCATGTAATCGACAGTTAAAAAGTATAAAATTTTTTAACTGGATAGTTCGAACACACATATGTAGTGCTAATCATCAGCAGTAAACTATCTATCTTTTTTTTACAGATATTTATGAGTTTTCTTTAAAGTCAAACCTAACATAGATTAACTAGGATTTTTTCCCAATCTCTTTTTTCAACTATTTAAGCTGTTGTTCAAAGCCATACCTTGTATAACCAACGATATGTATTCTGGCCATTAGAAACCCCTCGGTTTTGTCAGTATCTTTTACAACTATTTAGGCTTTCGTTTTAGGCCATATATTAGGCTAACTATTTAGGCCATACCTCATATGCAACGTTGCTTATTTTAGCCATAAGGGACCTAAATCATCTTGGGTTTCTTAATCTCTTTTCACTACTACTTTGGTATGGGCTGGAATAATAGATTTTGAAGGTAAATTGTATTCAAAATGTATTGGTATCGCTAACTTTTCTATTTTAAATGATGTTTGATGACTGTGAAACTTTGTTTCTTTAATTAATACTACTCCCACCCAACTAAAAACGTAGCAAAATACATGTAAACAAGTTTTGATGCGTTTTTTTCATTTTTTTTGTGAGATCCATCCCTCCCCCTCCGAAACATTTTTGAATACGCCCTTGGTTAAGTGTATAAATCAACTCTTTCTAAGTATGGTTTCTGCTGTATTCAATATTTTATTTAATTAATTTCTTTGTTTACCCTCCTGAACTTCAAAAGCGGATTTTAAAAGTATAGTGTTGTAGCTGTAAGAAATCTGCCAACCGTAGCATAGGTTTATGTCAGAGGGGCTTCCAGATTTGAGCCACTTCCCTCAAAATGTAAAGTCTTACTTTTCCAAGTAGTTACTCGTGACCGGTATCACTTGAGATACATCTTATTTGGGCTTGCATTCATTTTGTTTGTCTCTTAGATAAATCCTCTGTTCAGATAGCGGCGTGAGTAGTTGATTAGTGTCAGAAATACATAACAGAGCAACCACTAATCCTCCGAATGATGAACTGGTGTTTCTAGCCTGGCCCCAGTCCAAGACTCTAATCTAAGTAACCTATAGTTTTAGATTCAATTTTCGATAAAATTACTGGCTTTTTTATTCTGATTTTTATTCTGATACAGGCACAATATGCAAAAAAAAAAAAAAAAAAAAAAACGCTGATTCTGAATATAGGGAAAATTTTGGGAATAATGAAACTCCAAAAGATATCCAGAATTTAAGTTCAAAGAAAGCATATTGCTAAACTCAAGTACTTGTCAATATTTATTGAAAAAGCCAGACCCAGGTCGATTTTTCGTGTGCGGCAAGTACAAGAAAGAAAATACTAAAACATTAGAATGAAGAAAGGGTGCGGTGTAGACTAATTAAAATAGAAAGGATTAGTATTTTTTTTATATAAATTGTTGATTCAGAAACAAAAAATGTATGTATGAAGCTAAGTGACAACAGAAATAGAAAATTCGAAAGATCTATTCGTTCTCTATAATTCGTTAGCTACATCCTTTGCTACAAAGTGACATTGCCATGCAAAATTAATTGGAATTAATGTATATTTAAAAACGAAAGATCTTAGTCTTAGCCTGAAAATTACTGTTGGTTGAAGACATTTATGTAGTATTAATAACTTTCCTGTGTCAATTTTCAGTGTTAAAGTGTTCCAAAAATCACCAACTTGTTTTCACATAGAATACTAGGTGGCGGGGAAATTCTTGAAATAGAGATAACCAAATTGTAAGGATCAGCACGAACATTTTTAGAAGAAGCTTTTTTAAATCCTCCTTTTGAAACTTGCCCCAAGTGGGAAGAAATTTCATCTTCTTCCTTCTAATTTTAAGATTAATTTTGGTGCGAGGAAGCTATTTGTAATTTGGCTTATTCGTCTGAATTCCTTGTCTTGTTTTATTGCTCAAACTCCTTATGTTGTCTACGAAAATCCAAATGATACTGTGATTTTTGTAAGCTCAAGGTTTACAAACTACTCCCTCGAACTCCTCCTCGAAACAAGTTTCGTCGATTGGTTCAATCTTGCTTTCCTTATCTTCTTGATTCTCCTCTCCTCTAACCTTATTTGATTCAAGAAATTTAAAATTCATCTTTTTTCATCTTATTTTCTCAATTATAGAAACAGTTTAGGAACGGAGCTTTATTGTATAAGAAGATAAAAAAAAAAAACTTCCTTAAAACCTCAACTGGTCCAAAGAGTTTGGGTAACTTAAATGGGTGAAAACTGGCGCTAATTTGGATAAAAACTATCAACACTAGCTAGCATTTGGCGACACTTGGCATATTTCAAGTTTTGTAACTATTATTCTATGAGAAACTGAGATCAGATACTTATTACTACACTAGTTTATCAACTACACAAACTAAACTAATTATTCTTATTATTGCACTTAAAAATTGCTTTTTTTTTTTTTTAAAGTTTTATCAAACGCTAGATGACGTTGACTTTTTTTGTGGACACTACCGCCGGTTCCCAGTCTTGTAGGTTACCTATACTCTTTAAAATAATCCTTGAATATGTGCAAAAAAAAAAAAAAACAGTTTTCAGTTTTTCCAACCCCTTGCATAATTCTGCGCAACATATCGCCTTCTGAATCACTGTAGCCGAAATTAATATTCCTGGATTTTTGTCTTTGCTTGATGATATCTGAACAATATATTAGGAAGAAACTGCTTTCATAGTTCTTATAAAAATTGAAGTAAAAAAAGACAAATGAAAATGAATCATGCGTTTTATAAAGTGATTTTGCCAATTTTAACATGAGATTTGCCTTGTACACAAGATTAAATATTTCGTTTGTCGTTATTTTTTCATATTGTATGTTTCCTCCTCTTCATTTCTATATTCCTCTTTCTATTTTACGAATCATTCTAAATTCTTGTTTTTGTACTGTTCTTTTATTTTTTGTTTTTACTTATGAACCATTGCGTGAATACATATTTCGGAAGGCAAAAGCTTTTATTCATTTTTTGTGTGTTTACGATTACTTGAAATAAAAATATAATTATTATAATTTATTGTATGGTGTTTAATATTTTATCTAGAAATAATTTCCGTTGTGTCTCTTTGAAGCTCGCTTATATAACAATTGCCCTTACAAGCAGATTAGTCACTTACATTAAGTTTCATGCTTGCAAAAAGCGGTTAGCCTTAATTTATATGATCTTTAAATGTCTGCCACCCAGCCTACCATTAATCTGAAAACAAGCACATAGTGCCTATTAACGGGTAACAGTTTCACCAGAATACTTTATCCGAGTTGCAGCGGTAGCTAGCAACCTAGTAAGATTGTCCTTTAGTGAGATTCACTAGAGCAGTGGTTCGCAACCGGGGGTAAGCGTACCCCAGGGGGCATGCGAGTCCCTCGCAAGGGGTACATGAGGTTCCAAAACTAGATTCAGTTTACAGCTTTATAACTTGCTTCTGACTCGGTTCCAACATTTTTCTTACAATCAGATACCCCACTATACATATTTTGAGACCCAACTTCCAAAAATTCCGTTTTCAGCGACGTGCTGGTAGCCGCAAGGTCTCGTTAAAATCGCTCTTTGTTCATTTTATTTCCGCCCTCGGCCGTTTAGGTCCCTTGCAGGTTGACCAAGACCAGTATCTTGTCATTTGTTGAAACACAAAATGGTTGTAAACGAGAATGGATAGATCCCTGATTAGGAGTAACAAGCACCTCCTAGAACCTCTAGCTAAGAAGCAGAAATGTGACAAATCATGTTCGGTCAAAGTGCGTCAGTACTTGTCCAAATACTTACGATTTTGCATTACAAAGTCTGACCCCATGAATATTCCATAAAACCTAGGCGCATTAATTGACATCTCAGCACTTCATCCTTCTCATGTCGGGAAGCCCATAGAGTTTTCCAAGTGTCAACTATTCAGAGTTTCTAGTAGAATAATCGTGATAATCTGAATTACATCGATAAAAATTTCTTAAATACTGAGGAGACATTTAAAACCTGGTTAACCTAGGTTAACCTGTCACAGGTTAACCTAGATTAACCTGTTAACCTGGTTAACCTACCCTGGTCTTTTTAAAACCGTGTACACAAAAATTAAAATCTGTTGAGACTTAGTACAATCAATATTCAAATTATCTAAATCTCTAAAACAATCTTCAGTACTATCGCACGCAAAATAATCACAAAATGTTCTAATTGTCGTATTCTGCATAATCTGGGCCCTTTTCACATGACTAGAAACATTATTTGCATGCAATAAACAACCATACACTAAATAAGGATGAACAATTGAATAATAAATTGCTTTCAGAACATGTAGAGGAAAAAAACTGGGAAATCTTCTTAAAATACCAACTCTGCGATCCACCTTTGAAGATATAACTTTGCAATGATGAATCTAGCTGAAGTTTACATCAAAATAAAATCCTAGATGTCTACATTGAAAAACCTGAGTAATGGAAATACCTTGTGAAAGAAAACTATGACTATTAGTTACAACTTTACCAACGTGACTAAAAATCATAAAGTTAGTCTTCTCAATATTCACTGCAAGAAAACAATGCTTTTTGAACTGAGATAAATTCTCCAGATTTGTATTAGTTTTCTCTAAAAGATCATCAGTAGACTTTGTATTCACTGTAAGCGCTGTGTCATCTGCGAAGGATGTATTTACGGCATCAGCAAGGTAAAAACGCATTGTATCCACACATATCAAAAACAGTAAAGGTCTTAATACAGAACCTTGTGGCACTCCACTATTTACATTGAAGGCTTTCCCTACCACATATCTCTCATAACTTTAACAGACATCCCATGCAGCCATCGATGTACTATTTTCTTGTATATCAAGCCGAGGCCAGAACAGCTAAAAAAGGCTGGAAACCTGATTTCAGTGCTATTCTCATGTTTTAAAGTAGCAGAACTTAAAACATTTCGGTGGCTATTTTTATAGCTCCCAAGCGGCTATCTTTGAGGCTGTTTGTAATTTCCCCCTTTGGAAGCTATTATAATCATTGGTTAACAAATATTTTATTTACCTGCTTTTCCATTTATTTTGCTGCAGAAGGTCTGAAGCTTATAATGTGGTCATTTCAGGTTCTAATTTATTTGTAGTGTCACCACAAGTCAGCGATTCAGGCTTTGGCTCCTAAGAATCGTAGAATAATGTCACTGGCTTAAAATTGCTCTGGCATAATATTATCAGCACCAGGAGCCCAGGCTTCATCTAGGCCCCAGCATTCCGCACGCGGTAGGTTTGTATGCATTTGGGTCTTTACTTATTTATCAGCATAATCATCGCGTTATTCTGAAACTTGAAACTGTGAAGTGTCAAATCCGTAATTTCAATTGAATGAAGAAATTATAGCTTGAATTGACGTCCTCCTTCCTGTTAATGCATCGAAAGATCATTCCATTTTAAAGAATTCTTTTCGTCTGGAACTCGTTGTGATTCTCACTGTTCCTCTTCTTGAAGAAACTTGAAGGGCTATGTCTGGGCACTCGTTCTCCAGCACTCCACACACGGTAGGCTTGTATACATTTTATTGTCTAGTTATTTTATACATTTGATTCTCTAGTTGATTCTTTTCTTCTTCTTATTGGTCACAGACCAGTCTTGTTTTCCAGATTCTTTTCATTGCTTAGCCACTAGAATGATGCTCCAATTCCAAGGTCATTGGCAAGATTTAAAATTCAGACAGAAGGATAAAACAGTCTCTAATCCATTAAAAACAGATACTTCCCCATGAATCCATTGATGGATACCGTTTCTTTCAATCAGTAATGGTCTAGATCTGTGATATCCGAAGTATTGTGCAGGCCCTACTAGGGGGGGGGGTGGCAATATTTTGGAGGGTCATGGGCAGGACGTGCATCCTTCGGCTAACTATGACGTCACATGGTCATATTTATTTCAAGAGCAAAACAGATACATGATAGTATTACAATGACGTACTGCACTGTAATGCAATGAGGGCATGCATTTTATAAAATGTGTTTTATACCCGTAAAGAAAATTTTATTAGCATAAAATATGCCTAGTAGACGACTCGATAAAAAGTTTTTTCGGCCTTTTAGGCTTCCTTCAGGTGAACAAACATAAAATTTTGAATGACAAAATTTTAATACATCAAGGGGGCATCAAGGTTTAGAAATGTCTAGGAAGAGTATCATCCAAAAATTATTTAAGAACCACTCGTCTAAATTGATATTATTCCTTATATAAAAGGGTTTCTCCATTCCTCAACGCCTCGCTCTTAACGCTAAAGCTTTTTGTTTAAAAAGTAGAGTTTTGAGAAAGAGTCAAACTTCAGCGTAAAGAGTGAGGCGTTGAGGAAGGAACAGCCCCTTTCATATACAGAGTAGTTTCTATTCCTTTTAAGTTTTAATGTCGCTCCTTACTTTCAGCTAAAAAAAATCTTTTTATTCAATTTCTGAACGTTTTTGAATTAATGCAGGTTTGAATTTTGGCTCACTGTGCACGAATAATTAAAAAGAAATTTGAAGATAATTTCTTAAACCACATTGACCTGCCATAACATAAAGAAAGAAAACGATCGAAAATGTGGTTTTTAAAGGCCAAATGAAAATAATGAAGAAATCAGGAGACTCAGTTCTCGAATTTATTCAATTGCTGCTTCCTCTGTTTGAGGAAAAGTTTTTTTTTCTTTTGTTTCTCAGTTGTTCGTTAGTATTCATCGATGGCAGTTCATGTTTTTTGGATTTTGTGTAAATCGCAGATATTGTGAGCAACTCGCTTTACTGTTATTAGGTATTTGATTTCAATTTTTTTAATTTTTGGTCTTTTATTTAACTTTTTGGTGTTTTTTTTTCATTGGTTTTGTTGCACTTTCCACCTTTGTTTTTTGCTTTTTGCTTTTCCCTTGATTATATTATTTTGTTCGCGCTGAGGAAGAGAGGTAGTTGGTCTCTCAAAATATTCTTTTTCTGTGTTTTCTTCAGTATTATCGTTTGGCCTTTAAAAACCCGCCTTCTCGTGATCGTTTTCTTTCTTTATGTTAAAGGAATTAGCATATGTATTTTACTTTTTTGGCTAAATAATTTCGGAAAATTTCGATCGGATGACTTTGAGAAAAAGGGGCTTAGTTGCCCTCCAATTTTTTTGGGTTTCTTAAAAAGGGCACTAGAAATTCTAATTTTATTTACGAACGTTTTTATTAATCTACTAGCTGTTGGGGTGGCGCTTCGCGCCACCCCAACACCTAGTTGGTGGGGCGCTTCGCGCGCGTAAGTCGTTACGCGCCATTGTAGCGGTGTCCCTGTGTCCCACCTGTGAATAGAGATAGATATAAATATATATTTTTAACTACGTAAAACATGCGAATATACAACATTCTTCGCTGTCCCATTGTCTGTGCATATAAATAGCATTTATATTCCCTGTGTCCCGGTCGTCATTTGTGTCCTGGTGTCCCAGTTTGTATTTTCTCTTTGAGTGTCCCGGTCGTCATTTATATTCCCTGTGTCCCAGTGTCCCGGTCGTCATTTGTGTCCCGGTGTCCCGGTCTGTAATTTCTATTCAAACAATCCCTGTGTCTCAGTCGTCAATTATATATCCCGCCTGTGCCCCCGGCGTCCCCGTTGTAGTTGTGTCCCTGCGTCCCGGTCGTCATTTATATTCCCGGTCGTGATTTGTGTCCGGGTGTCCCAGTCTGTAATTTTTCTTTGAGGTTCCTGGTCGTCATTTATATTCCCTCTGTGTCGGTCGTCATTTGTGTCCCGGTCTGTAATTTATTTTTGAGTGTTTTTTCTTTTTAGTTTTTTTTAGTTTTTTTACATTTTTTCAGTTTTTTTTCTTCTTTATTTTTCAGCGTCACTATGAAGTACATATCGCCGAACCTTTGTTTTTTAACTTAAATCTGGTAGGCATTGATGACCTTATCCAAGTCAAAATCCCAAACCCAATCATCATCGCTATCATTTTCAGTTTTGATATGTTTTGACTCTCGCTTTCCAGGTGGATTTTCATCTAACTGCGCGGTTTTGCGTTCTTTAGCCGCAAGCCTGTTTTCTTGCTGTTCTTGTGATTCCTCGGCACGCTTTCTTTTCTTACTTTCTCTATCAGCTGCAAGCCTGTTTTCTTGCTGTTCTTGTGATTCCTCGGCACGCTTTCTTTTCTTACTTTCTCTATCAGCAGCAAGTTTTTTGGCATAAACTCTTTGAGCAGCTTCCTCGGCTGTTGCCATTGTAGGTTCTTCAGTCATTTTACAATTAAACATTTTTCCGTGAACGCATGTCTTAAATACCATTAATGACGTCACCGTCATAGCAAAAATGACGACAACTAACTTCATGACGTCAGTCGACACAGAAACATGACGTCACCTGATCCACAGACAGACACACAGACAGACAACTTATTTTTATATATGTAGATAGATATATATATAAATAAGTTGTCTGTGTGTGTGTGTGTCTGTCGAGTGACGTCATGTTTGTGCGTCGACTGACGTCATGTTTTCGACTGACGAAATTACAGACCGGGACATCGGTACACAAATGACAACCGGGACACCGGCACATAGGGAATATAAATGACGACCGGGACACTCAAAGAGAAAGCGACCGGGACACAAGAAATGTTCGATTAGCAGTCACCATCAACAAAGCACCGGGACACAAATGACGACCGGGACACAGGGAGTATAAACGACGACCAGGACATAAGTAAAAAAAAACTAAATAAACTAAAAAAAAGGTAAAAACTACAAAAAACTAAAAAGAAAAAAAAAAACTAAAAACTAATAAAAAAATAAAAAAGCTAAAAAACTAAAAAAACTAAAAAAGAAAAAAAAATTAAAAAAGGAAAAAAATGAAAAATAAAGGAGAAAAACAAAACAAAAAAAATAAAAAGAAAAAAAACTAAAAAAAAAGGGGGAAAAACACAAAAATTTATTTCATCATATACCATTTCAAAAACGAATGTATATACAGACCGGGACACCGGGATAAAAATGACGACCGGGACACAGGGAATATAAATGACGACCGGGACACTCAAAGAGAAATCATAGACTGGGACACCGGGACACAAATGACGACCGGGACACAGGGAATATAAATGACGACCGGGACACAGGGACACAACTACAACGGGGACGCCGGGGGGCACAGGGGGATATATAAATGACGACGGGGACACAGGGAATGTTCGATTAGCAATCACCATCAACAAAGCCCAAGGGCAATCATTAGAATCATGAGGTATAACTAAAAAAAATAAAAAAAAGGTAACAAACTAAAAACTAAAAAAAGACCAATTCAAAAACGAATGTATATACAAACCGGGACACCGGGACACAAATGACGACCGGGACACAAGGAATATAAATGACGCCCGGGACACTCAAAGAGAAATCACAGACTGGGACACCGGGACACAAATGACGACCGGAACACAGGGAATATAAATGACGACCGGGACACAGCTACAACGGGGACGCCGGGGGGCACAGGGGGATATATAAATGACGACGGCGACACAGGGAATGGTCGATTAGCAATCACCATCCATGCCACACACGCGCCACCATGGGGTGGCGTGAAGCGCCACCCCAACAGCTAGTAATAAATATAAGTAACTTACGAATTAGCTTATGTACCAGGCTTCTATATTCGTATATTTTTATTAGGTGCATTAGGGGGTTTGCCCCCTAGTCAATACCTCGCTCTTTACGCTAAAGTTCAAATCTTGTTCCAATTCTTTAAGAGTGACTCCTTAATCACGAAGGCTGTTTAATTAGAAGAAATAGCTCATATGAAAGTACTAAGAAAGACTTTAGTGTGAAGAGTGAGGTATTGACTAGGATGCGAACCCCCCTCATATACGTAATAGTTTCTGTTCCTTTAAGATTTGATGTTGTTCTTTACTTTCAGTTGAAAAATCTTGTTTTTTTTATTTAGTTTCTTATCGTTTTTTTAAATAATGCTGGGAAATACGGTGCCCCCTTCATAGCATTGCCCTTTCTCCTTCTTTAAAACTTCCTTCATGGAAAGATTTTCCCAAGTAACCCCCGAATCCTCCCCTCTTCCAGAACAATCCATCCCATAAAAACGTCCGTATGCTTCCCAATAAAAGAAACTCATTTTTAAAATATATATAAGTTTCATCAAGATCAGTTATACCCATCAAAAGTTACGAGCCTGAGAAAATTTGCCTCATTTCAGAAAATAGAGGGAAACACCCCTTAAAAGTCATACAATCTTAACGAAAATCACACCATCAGATTCAGCGTATCAGAGAACCTTAGTGTAGAAGTTTCAAGCTCCTATCTACAAAAATGTGGAATTTTGCCTTTTTGCCAGAAGACTGATCACGGATGCGTGTTTATTTGTTTTTTGTTTTGTTTTTTCCCAGGGGTGATCGTATCAACTGAGTGACCAAAAAAATTGGAGGGCACCTAGGCCCCCTCCCACGCTCGTTTTTTCCCAAAAGTTGCCAGATCAATATTCTGAGATAGCCATTGTATTCACCATAGTCGAAAAACCTAATAACTATGTCTTTAGGGACGACTTACTCCCCTACAGTCCCCGTGGGAGGGGCTGCAAGTTACAAACTTTGACCTGTGTTTACATATAGTAATGGTTACTGGGAAGTGTAAAGACGTTTTCAGGGGGATTTTTTGTGTTAAGGGGGGAAATTTGAGGGGGTTACGTGGGAGGATATTTCCATAGAGAAACTTGTCATGGGGGAAGAGAATTTCAATGAGGGGGGCACAGGGTTTTCTAGCATTGTTTGGAAAAAACAATGAAAAAATAAATATGAAAAGTTTTTTCAACTGAAAGTAAGGAGCAGCATTAAAACTTAAAACGAACAAAAATTATTACGCATATGAGTGGTTTACCTCCTCGTTATACCACACTCTTTACACTAAAGTATTTTTAGTAATTTCAACTATTTATTCTACGACCTTTGTGATTCAGAGGTCATTCTTAAGGAATTGCGACAAAATTTAAGCTTTAGGGTAAAGAGCGAGGTATCGACAAGGGTTGAACCCCCTCATACACGCAATAAAAACATATGAATATAGAAGTTTGTTACGTAATTAATTCGTAAGTTACGTATATTTTTTACCAATGAAAACGTTTGTAAAAAATTAAAAGTTCTAGTTGCTTTTTTAAGTAATCAAAAAATTGGAGGGCAACTAGGCCTCCTCCCTCGCTCTTTTTTCTCAAAATCTTCCGATTAATTGCAATTAATTACTATGCAAATTTCGTTTTAATTATTTATGTGCGGAGAGCCAAGATCAAAACATGCATTAATTCAAAAACGTCCGTATATGAAAGGGGCTTTTCCTCCTCAACGCCCCGCTCTTTGCGCTAAAGTTTCTTACTGTTTTAAAAATAGAGTTAGGAGAAAGAGTCAAACTTTAGCGTAAAGAGCAGGGCGTTGAGGAGGTTTTTTGTGTGTTTAGAGAATGGTTAAATTTTACTACTGCAAGCCAACAAAAAAGTATGTTTTTCCATCAATTCAGTAGATGTAAAATGTAAAGAGTTATAATTGTGTTTATTAATAAAGTAAACAAAAAAAAATAGCTTATAAGAAGATAAAAAAGACCTCCACAACTGATCCAAAGATTATGGGTAACTTATCTCATTATACGGTTGAAAAGTGGTGCACTCACTTTCTATAATCCATTTGAGATCTATAAGCTACACAATCCATCATAATTATCAGTGCTCAGATCATTCTTATTTCACAAAGGTGTGATATTCACTTTCCTACTATTCTTATCTATGAGACATGGGAGAAAGTGAGTGCGTAATAAAAGGTAATAAAAAGGTAATAAAAGGTAAAGGTCGTGGACAAAAAAATCATCAACACTAACTAGCACTTGGCCACACTTGGCATTTTCCAAGCTTTGTAACTATTATTCTACGAGGAAGTGAGATCAGATACTTATTACTACTCTTATCTTATCAACTACGCAAATTAAACTAATTATGCTTATCATTACACTGAAAAATTGCCAAGTTTTACGAAACGCTAGATGTCGTTGAGGTGTATGTGCGGACACTAGTGCCAGTTTATACTCGCTAAATTAATCCTGGATTATGAGTATAAAAAGTTTTAAGTTTTAAGTTGTTCCAACCCCTTGTATTACGCAACATATCGCATTCTGATATCTGAAACATACATTAGGGGGAAAATGTTTTCGTAAATTCTTATAAAAACTAAAGCAAACAAAACAAAATGGAAATGAAAGTTTAAATAAACGTTTTATAAAGTTTTTAATTAAAATAAAAACAAGTTTTTTAACTGCAAGTAAGGAGCGAGTATAAACGTATATGAAAGAGGTTGTCCCCTCCTCGACGCCTCGTTCTGTACATTAGAGTTTGACTCTTTCTCACAACTCCGCTTTTTAAAACAATAAAAAACTTTAGCTTAAAGAGCGAGGTGTTGAGGAGGGGACAACCCCTTTCATATACGGAATAATTTCTGTTCGTTTTAAGTTTTAATGTCACTCCTTACTTGCAGTTAAATAAATTTGTTTTGTTTTTTCACTTAATTTCTGAACGTTTTTGATTTAATTCATGTTTTGATTTTGGCTCACTGGGCGTGAATAATTAAAAAAAAAATTTAATTGATTTTTTGGCTAAATGGCTTTCTCATAGTTTTGATCGGGAGATTCTGATAAAAAAAAGGAGTGGGAGAAGAGACTAGTTGCCCTCCAATTTTTTGGTTACTTAAAAAGGCAACTAGAGACTTTTTTACGAACGTTTTTATTAGTAATCTATCTATATAAAAATAAGTTGTTTGTATGTTATGTCTGTTACACTATGTCTGTTACGCCAGATTATATCTATATATATAAAAGCTAGCTGTTGGGGTGGCGCTTCGTGCCACCCCAACACCTAGTTGGTGGGGGCGTGGAGAAAACTGTTGTCCAGTTTTGTGAAAATTGTCCATGGAGAAAACAATCCGTATTCAGATATATACCTCATTATTCTAATGATTGTCCTTGAGCTTTGTTGATGGTGATTGCTAATCGAACATTCCCTGTGTCCCGGTCGTCATTTATATATCCCCCCTGTGCCCCCCGGCGTCCCCATTGTAGTTGTGTCCCTGTGTCCCGGTCGTCATTTATATTCCCTGTGTCCCGGTCGTTATTTGTGTCCCGGTGTCCCAGTCTGTAATTTCTCTTTGAGCGTCCCGTTCGTCATTTATATTCCCTGTTTCCCGGTCGTCATATGTGTCCCGGTGTCCCGGTGTCCCGGTCTGTAATTTTGTCAGTCGACAAACATGACTTCAGTCGATAAACAACTTCATGATGGAATAATGCTCAATCCTCATAATGACGTCAGTCGACAAACATGACATCAGTCGACACACAAACATGACGTCAGTCTACAGACATACAACTTATTTTTATATATATAGTTTCTTTTTTAGTTCTTCTTTTTTTAGTTTTGCAGCTTTTTTAGTTTTTTTAGCTTTTTTTTTTTTAGTTTATTACCTTTTTATGGCACTTGGTATTAACCAAGTGACATATAGCAATCGCAAATTCTGTCGGTCAATGTTCATTCTAACATTGACAGTTGGAAAAATCTTCACGTGCCAAGCATGCTAAAGCTCAACAATTTATAATAAACTTCAAAATTTTAAGTATCTGTTTTAAGGTTTTCGAATTACTTAAATCTATTGTCAAAATATTTTGAAATATTTATGCAATTCCCAGTTTTTACATTTTTAGTTTCAGTTTTCTTTTTCTTCTTTATTTTTCAGACGTAAATACATATCGCCGAACCTTTGTTTTTTTTAACTAAAATCTGGTAGGCATTGATGACCTTATCCAAGTCAAAATCCCAAACCCAATCATCATCGCTATCATTTTCAGTTTTGATACGTTTTGACTCTCGCTGTCCAGGTTGATCTTCATCTAATTGCGCGGTTTTGCGTTCTTTACCCGCAAGCCTTTTGGCATTAACTCTTTGAGCAGCTTCCTCGGCTGTTTCTTCTGTTGTAGGATTTAGTAACATTCTATCTTTTTCAATGTTTTTCAATTTGTTAATGTTCATTCTAACATTGACAGTTAGAGAAATCTCCACGTGCCAAGCTTGATAAAGCTCAACAATTTATAATGAACCTCAAGGTTCAGTATCTTTTTTAAGGTTTTCAAATTACATTAATCTATTGTCAAAATATTTCGAAATATTTATGCAATTCCCAGTTTTTACATTTAAACCCTCAACACAAAAATACATACAACTTATTTTTATATGGATAGAAGATATAATCTGCCGTAACAGACAAGGTGTAACATAACACACAGACAACTTATTTTTATATATATAGATATAATCTGGCGTAACAGACATAGTGTAACAGACGTAACACACCTACAACTTATTTTTATATCTAGATATAAGAAGATAGATAGAAGATAGATAGATTCAGATCTATACCGCATTTTTCTAACGATTGCCCTTGAGCTTTGTTTATGGTGATTGCTAATCGAACATTCCCTTTGTCCCCGCCGTCATTTATATATCCCCCTGTGCCCCCGGCATCCCCGTTGTAGTTGTGTCCCTGTGTCCTGGTCGTCATTTATATTCCCTGTGTCCCGGTCGTCATTTGTGTCCCGGTATCCCAGTCTGTAATCTCTCTTTGAGTGTCCCGGTCGTCATTTATATTCTCTCTGTCCCGGTGACCCGGTCGTCATTTGTGTCCCGGTCTCCCGGTCTGTAATTTCTCTTTGAGTGTCCCGGTCGTCATTTATATTCCCTGTGTCCCGGTCGTCATTTGTGTCCCGGTGTCCCGGTCTGTAGTGTCATCTCATTAGGATGACATATACAAAGCCTTATATACTTATAATGACGTCAAATGCAAACCCACAAACAAACAAACATGCATGTATACAATTTATTTTTATATATATAGATACAGTTTCTTCTTTAGTTTTTTTTCTTTTTTAGTTTTTCTTTTTTTTAGTTTCTTCTTTTCATTGATTTGTTTTCTTCAATTTGTCAACGTTCATTCTAACATTGACACTTGGAAAAATCTTTACGTGCCAAACATGCTAAAGCTCCAACAATTTATATTAAACCTCAAATTTGGGGTATCTGTTTTAAGGTTTTCGAATTACTTTAATCTATTGTCAAAATATATTGAAATATTTTTGCAATTCCCAGTTTTTTTTAGTTGTTTCTTTTTTTTAGATTTTTAGCTTTTTTTTAGTTTTTTCTTTTTAGTTTTTTATCTTCTTTATTTTTTTACGTTTTTTCTTTTTAGGTTTTTTCTTTTTTTAATTTTTTTAATTTTTTTTTTGGTTTTTTCTTTTTAGTTTTTTTTTGTTTTTTACCATTTTTCTTTTTTCGAATTACTTTAATCTATTGTCAAAATATTTCGAAATATTTATGCAATTTCCAGTTTTTACATTCTAGTTTGTTTTCTTTTTTATATATAGAAGATATAATTTGGCGTAACAGACAAAGTGTTACAGACATAACAGACAGACAACTTATTTTTATTTCGCGCCACCCCAACACCTAGTTGGTGGGGGCGCTTCGCCCCCCCCAAGCGTCCCACTGTGTCCCACCTGTGAATATAGATAGATATACATATATTTTTAACTACGTAAAACTTGCGAATATACAACATTCTTGGCTGTCCCATTGTCTGTGCATATAAATAGATTGTCAGGTTTACCGACTCTTGAACATGCAACATATAATTGTCCATGGGAAAAACAATCTGTTTTCAGATCTATACCTTATTATTCTAATGATTGCCCTTGAGCTTTGTTGATGGTGATTGCTAATCGAACATTCCCTGTGTCCCCGTCGTCATTTATATATCCCACTGAACCCCGGCGTCCCCGTTGTTATTGTTTCCCTGTGTCCCTGATTGCTAATCGAACATTCCTTGTGTCCCGGTCGCTTTCTCTTTGAGTGTCCCGGTCGTCATTTACATTCCCTATTGTGTCCCTGTGTCTCACCTGTAAATATATATATATATATACTAGCTGTTGGGGTGGCGCTTCGCGCCACCCCAACACCTAGTTGGTGGGGGCGCTTCGCGCACCCCCCAAGCCCCCCCGCGCGCGTAAGTCGTTACGCGCCATAATAGTTACGCGCCATTGTAGTTGTGTCCCTATGTCCCACCTGTGAATATATATATATATATATATATATATATATATATATATATATATATATATATATATATATATATATATATATATATATATATATATATATATATATATATATATATATATATATATATATATATATATATATATATATGGTTTTAACTACGTAAAACTTGCGAATATACAACATTCTTTGCTGTCCCATTGTCTTTGCATATAAATAGATTGTCAGGTTTACCGACTCTTGAACATGCAACATATAATGGTCCATGGGAAAACAATCTGTATTCAGATCTATACCTCATGATTCTAATGATTGCCCTTGAGCTTTGTTGATGGTGATTGCTAATCGACCATTCCCTGTCCCGGTGTCCCGGTCGTCATTTATATCCCCCTGTTTCCCCCGGTGTCCCCGTTGTAGTTGTGTCCCTGTGTCCCGGTCGTCATTTATATTCCCTGTGTCCCGGTCGTCATTTGTATCCCGGTGTCCCGGTCTGTATATACATTCGTTTTTTAGTTTTGTTTTTCTCCTTTATTTTTTTCCTTTTTTTTCTTTTTTAGTTTATTTAGATTTTTAGATTTTTTAGTTTTTTTATTAGTTTTTAGTTTTTTTTTTGTAGTTTTTACCTTCTTTTTAGTTTTGTTAGTTTTTTTTTTACTTATGTCCTGGTCGTCATTTGTACTCCCTGTGTCCCGGTGCTTTGTTGATTGCTAATCGAACATTCCTTTTGTCCTGGTCGCTTTCTCTTTGAGTGTCGTCATTTATTTTTTTCTTTTTTAGTTCTTTTAGTTGTTACCTTTTTTAGTTTTTTTTTAGTTTTTTAGATGAAAATTTTTTTTAGTTTTTTCCTTTTTTTCTTTTTAGTTTTTTATTGGTTTTTACCTTTATTTTAGCTTATTTTTCAGTTTTTTCCTTTTTTTTAGTTTTTTTTTTATTTTTTATTTTTTTTAGTTTTTTACCTTTTTTTATTTTTTTTATTTTTTTTAGTTTTTTAGCTTTTTTACTTTTTTTATTAGTTTTTAGTTTTTTTTGTAGTTTTTGCCTTTTTTTAGTTTTTTCAGTTTTTTTTTACTTTTTTATTGGTTTTTACCTTTATTTTAGCTTATTTTTCAGTTTTTTCCTTTTTTTTAGTTTTTTTTAGTTTTTAGTTTTTTAGTTTTTTACCTTTTTTTAGTTTTTTTAGTTTTTTTAGTTTTTTAGCTTTTTTATATTTTTTATTAGTTTTTAGTTTTTTTTGTAGTTTTTGCCTTTTTTTAGTTTTTTTTAGTTTTTTAAGGTTTTTTATTAGTTTTTAGTTTTTTTTGTAGTTTTTGCCTTTTTTTAGTTTTTTTCTTTTTAGTTTTTTTGTAGTTTTTACCTTCTTTTTAGTTTTGTTAGTTTTTTTTACTTATGTCCTGGTCGTCATTTATACTCCCTGTGTCCCGGTGCTTTGTTGATTGCTAATCGAACATTCCTTTTGTCCTGGTCGCTTTCTCTTTGAGTGTCGTCATTTATTTTTTTCTTTTTTAGTTCTTTTAGTTTTTACCTTTTTTAGTTTTTTTTAGTTTTTTAGATGAAATTTTTTTTAGTTTTTTCCCTTTTTTTCTTTTTAGTTTTTTATTGGTTTTTACCTTTATTTTAGCTTATTTTTCAGTTTTTTCCTTTTTTTTAGTTTTTTTTTATTTTTTATTTTTTTTTAGTTTTTTACCTTTTTTTAATTTTTTTAGTTTTTTTAGTTTTTTAGCTTTTTTACTTTTTTTATTAGTTTTTAGTTTTTTTTGTAGTTTTTGCCTTTTTTTAGTTTTTTCAGTTTTTTTTTTAGTTTTTTATTGGTTTTTACCTTTATTTTAGCTTATTTTTCAGTTTTTTCCTTTTTTTAGTTTTATTTAGTTTTTAGTTTTTTTTAGTTTTTTACCTTTTTTTAGTTTTTTTAGTTTTTTAGCTTTTTTATTTTTTTTTATTAGTTTTTAGTTTTTTTGTAGTTTTTGCCTTTTTTTAGTTTTTTTAGTTTTTTATTTTTTTTATTAGTTTTTAGTTTTTTTGTAGTTTTTGCCTTTTTTTAGTTTTTTCAGTTTTGACGTCACCTGATCCAGTTTTTTCAGGTGACGTCACCTGATCCACGATCCACAGACAACTTATTTTTATATATATAGATATATATATATATATATATATATATATATATATATATATATATATACTAGCTGTTGGGGTGGCGCTTCGCGCCACCCCAACACCTAGTTGGTGGGGGCGCTTCGCGCCCCCCCCAAGCCCCCCCGCGCGCGTAAGTCGTTACGCGCCATAATAGTTACGCGCCATTGTAGTTGTGTCCCTATGTCCCACCTGTGAATATAGATAGATATATATATATGGTTTTAACTACGTAAAACTTGCGAATATACAACATTCTTTGCTGTCCCATTGTCTTTGCATATAAATAGATTGTCAGGTTTACCGACTCTTGAACATGCAACATATAATGGTCCATGGGAAAACAATCTGTATTCAGATCTATACCTCATGATTCTAATGATTGCCCTTGAGCTTTGTTGATGGTGATTGCTAATCGACCATTCCCTGTCCCGGTGTCCCGGTCGTCATTTACATCCCCCTGTTTCCCCCGGTGTCCCCGTTGTAGTTGTGTCCCTGTGTCCCGGTCGTCATTTATATTCCCTGTGTCCCGGGTCCCGGTCGTCATTTGTATCCCGGTGTCCCGGTCTGTATATACATTCGTTTTTTAGTTTTGTTTTTCTCCTTTATTTTTTTCCTTTTTTTTTCTTTTTTAGCTTATTTAGATTTTTAGATTTTTTAGTTTTTTTATTAGTTTTTAGTTTTTTTTTCTTTTTAGTTTTTTTGTCCCGGTCGTCATTTATATCCCCCTGTTTCCCCCGGGTCGTCATTTATACTCCCTGTGTCCCGGTGCTTTGTTGATTGCTAATCGAACATTCCTTTTGTCCTGGTCGCTTTCTCTTTGAGTGTCGTCATTTATTTTTTTCTTTTTTAGTTCTTTTAGTTTTTACCTTTTTTAGTTTTTTTTAGTTTTTAGTTTTTTTAGTTTTTTACCTTTTTTTAGTTTTTTTAGTTTTTTTTAGTTTTTTAGCTTTTTTATTTTTTTTATTAGTTTTTAGTTTTTTTGTAGTTTTTGCCTTTTTTTTAGTTTTTTTAGTTTTTTAGCTTTTTTATTAGTTTTTAGTTTTTTTTGTAGTTTTTGCCTTTTTTTAGTTTTTTTAGTTTTTTAGCTTTTTTATTTTTTTTATTAGTTTTTAGTTTTTTTTGTAGTTTTTCCCTTTTTTTTCTCTTTGAGTGTCGTCATTTATTAGTTTTTTCCTTTTTTTTTTTAGTTTTTTATTGGTTTTTACCTTTATTTTAGCTTATTTTTCAGTTTTTTCCTTTTTTTTAGTTTTTTTTATTTTTTATTTTTTTTAGTTTTTTACCTTTTTTTAGTTTTTTTAGTTTTTTAGCTTTTTTACTTTTTTTATTAGTTTTTAGTTTTTTTTGTAGTTTTTGCCTTTTTTTAGTTTTTTCAGTTTTTTTTTTTAGTTTTTTATTGGTTTTTACCTTTATAGTTTTTTTAGTTTTTTAGCTTTTTTATTTTTTTTATTAGTTTTTAGTTTTTTTTGTAGTTTTTGCCTTTTTTTAGTTTTTTCAGTTTTGACGTCACCTGATCCAGTTTTTTCAGGTGACGTCACCTGACACATCCATCCATCCATCCACAGACAACTTATTTTTATATATATAGATATATATATATATATATATATATATATATATAAATATATAAATATATATATATATATATATATATATATATATATATATATATATATATATATACTAGCTGTTGGGGTGGCGCTTCGCGCCACCCCAACACCTAGTTGGTGGGGGCGCTTCGCGCCCCCCCCAAGCCCCCCCGCGCGCGTAAGTCGTTACGCGCCATAATAGTTACGCGCCATTGTAGTTGTGTCCCTATGTCCCACCTGTGAATATAGATATATATATATATATATATGGTTTTAACTACGTAAAACTTGCGAATATACAACATTCTTTGCTGTCCCATTGTCTTTGCATATAAATAGATTGTCAGGTTATCCCCCTGTTTCCCCCGGTGTCCCCGTTGTAGTTGTGTCCCTGTGTCCCGGTCGTCATTTATATTCCCTGTGTCCCGCGTCCCGGTCATCATTTGTATCCCGGTGTCCCGGTCTGTATATACATTCGTTTTTTAGTTTTGTTTTTCTCCTTTATTTTTTTCCTTTTTTTTTCTTTTTTAGCTTATTTAGATTTTTAGATTTTTTAGTTTTTTTTATTAGTTTTTAGTTTTTATTTCTTTTTAGTTTTTTTGTCCCGGTCGTCATTTATATCCCCCTGTTTCCCCCGGTGTCCCCGTTGTAGTTGTGTCCCTGTGTCCCGGTCGTTATTTATATTCCCTGTGTCCCGGTCGTCATTTGTATCCCGGTGTACCGGTCTGTATATACATTCGTTTTTTAGTTTTGTTTTTCTCCTTTATTTTTTTCCTTTTTTTTTCTTTTTTAGTTTATTTAGATTTTTAGATTTTTTAGTTTTTTTATTAGTTTTTAGTTTTTTTTTCTTTTTAGTTTTTTTGTAGTTTTTACCTTCTTTTTAGTTTTGTTAATTTTTTTTTTTACTTGTGTCCTGGTCGTCATTTATACTCCCTGTGTCCCGGTGCTTTGTTGATTGCTAATCGAACATTCCTTTTGTCCTGGTCGCTTTCTCTTTGAGTGTCGTCATTTATTTTTTTCTTTTTTAGTTCTTTTAGTTTTTACCTTTTTTAGTTTTTTTTTAGTTTTTAGTTTTTTTAGTTTTTTACCTTTTTTTAGTTTTTTAGTTTTTTAGCTTTTTTATTTTTTTTATTAGTTTTTAGTTTTTTTGTAGTTTTTGCCTTTTTTTTTTAGTTTTTTGTCCTGGTCGCTTTCTCTTTGAGTGTCGTCATTTATTAGTTTTTTCCTTTTTTTTTTTAGTTTTTTATTGGTTTTTACCTTTATTTTAGCTTATTTTTCAGTTTTTTCCTTTTTTTTAGTTTTTTTTTATTTTTTATTTTTTTTAGTTTTTTACCTTTTTTTAGTTTTTTTAGTTTTTTTAGTTTTTTAGCTTTTTTACTTTTTTTATTAGTTTTTAGTTTTTTTTTGTAGTTTTTGCCTTTTTTTAGTTTTTTCAGTTTTTTTTTTAGTTTTTTATTGGTTTTTACCTTTATAGTTTTTTTAGTTTTTTAGCTTTTTTATTTTTTTTATTAGTTTTTAGTTTTTTTTTGTAGTTTTTGCCTTTTTTTAGTTTTTTCAGTTTTGACGTCACCTAATCCAGTTTTTTCAGGTGACGTCACCTGACACATCCATCCACACATCCATCCACACATCCACAGACAGACAACTTATTTTTATATATATAGATATATATATATATATATATATACTAGCTGTTGGGGTGGCGCTTCGCGCCACCCCAACACCTAGTTGGTGGGGGCGCTTCGCGCCCCCCCCAAGCCCCCCCGCGCGCGTAAGTCGTTACGCGCCATAATAGTTACGCGCCATTGTAGTTGTGTCCCTATGTCCCACCTGTGAATATAGATAGATATATATATATGGTTTTAACTACGTAAAACTTGCGAATATACAACATTCTTTGCTGTCCCATTGTCTTTGCATATAAATAGATTGTCAGGTTTACCGACTCTTGAACATGCAACATATAATGGTCCATGGGAAAACAATCTGTATTCAGATCTATACCTCATGATTCTAATGATTGCCCTTGAGCTTTGTTGATGGTGATTGCTAATCGACCATTCCCTGTCCCGGTGTCCCGGTCGTCATTTACATCCCCCTGTTTCCCCCGGTGTCCCCGTTGTAGTTGTGTCCCTGTGTCCCGGTCGTCATTTATATTCCCTGTGTCCCGGGTCCCGGTCGTCATTTGTATCCCGGTGTCCCGGTCTGTATATACATTCGTTTTTTAGTTTTGTTTTTCTCCTTTATTTTTTTCCTTTTTTTTTCTTTTTTAGCTTATTTAGATTTTTAGATTTTTTAGTTTTTTTATTAGTTTTTAGTTTTTTTTTCTTTTTAGTTTTTTTGTCCCGGTCGTCATTTATATCCCCCTGTTTCCCCCGGGTCGTCATTTATACTCCCTGTGTCCCGGTGCTTTGTTGATTGCTAATCGAACATTCCTTTTGTCCTGGTCACTTTCTCTTTGAGTGTCGTCATTTATTTTTTTCTTTTTTAGTTCTTTTAGTTTTTACCTTTTTTAGTTTTTTTTAGTTTTTAGTTTTTTTAGTTTTTTACCTTTTTTTAGTTTTTTTAGTTTTTTTTAGTTTTTTAGCTTTTTTATTTTTTTTATTAGTTTTTAGTTTTTTTGTAGTTTTTGCCTTTTTTTAGTTTTTTTAGTTTTTTAGCTTTTTTATTAGTTTTTAGTTTTTTTTGTAGTTTTTGCCTTTTTTTAGTTTTTTTAGTTTTTTAGCTTTTTTATTTTTTTTATTAGTTTTTAGTTTTTTTTGTAGTTTTTGCCTTTTTTTTCTCTTTGAGTGTCGTCATTTATTAGTTTTTTCCTTTTTTTTTTAGTTTTTTATTGGTTTTTACCTTTATTTTAGCTTATTTTTCAGTTTTTTCCTTTTTTTTAGTTTTTTTTATTTTTTATTTTTTTTAGTTTTTTACCTTTTTTTAGTTTTTTTAGTTTTTTAGCTTTTTTACTTTTTTTATTAGTTTTTAGTTTTTTTTGTAGTTTTTGCCTTTTTTTAGTTTTTTCAGTTTTTTTTTTAGTTTTTTATTGGTTTTTACCTTTATAGTTTTTTTAGTTTTTTAGCTTTTTTATTTTTTTTATTAGTTTTTAGTTTTTTTTGTAGTTTTTGCCTTTTTTTAGTTTTTTCAGTTTTGACGTCACCTGATCCAGTTTTTTCAGGTGACGTCACCTGACACATCCATCCACACATCCATCCATCCATCCATCCACAGACAACTTATTTTTATATATATAGATATATATATATATATAAGCGTAATAAGCGTATATATATATATATATAAGCGTATATATAAGCGCGTAAGTCGTTACGCGCCATATTAGTTACGCGCCATTGTAGTTGTGTCCCTGTGTCCCACCTGTGAATAGAGATAGATATAAATATATGTTTTTAACTACGTAAAACATGCGAATATACAACATTCTTCGCTGTCCCATTGTCTGTGCATATAAATAGATTGTCAGGTTTACTGACTCTTGAACATGCAACATATAATTGTCCATGGGAAAAACGATCCGTATTCAGATCTATACCTCATTATTCTAATGATGTGTCCCTGTGTCCCGGTCGTCATTTATTTTCCCTGTGTCCCAGTCGTCATTTGTGTCCCGGTGTCCCAGTTTATAATTTCTCTTTGAGTGTCCCGGTCGTCATTTATATTCCCTGTGTCCCGGTGTCCCGGTCGTCATTTGTGTCCCGGTGTCCCGGTCTGTAATTTCTATTCGAACAATCCCTGTGTCCCGGTCGTCATTTATATATCCCGCCTGTGCCCCGGCGTCCCCGTTGTAGTTGTTTTCCTGTGTCCCGGTCGTCATTTATATTCCCTGTGTCCCGGTCGTGATTTGTGTCCGGGTGTCCCAGTCTGTAATTTCTCTTTGAGGTTCCCGGTCGTCACTTATATTCCCTCTGTCTCGGTCGTCATTTGTGTCCCGATCTGTAATTTCTCTTTGAGTGTTTTTTCTTTTTAGTTTTTTTTTAGTTTTTTACCTTTTTTCTTTTTTCAGTTTTCTTTTTCTTCTTTATTTTTCAGCGTCACTATGAAGTACATATCAACGAACCTTTGTTTTTTTAACTTAAATC